>NW_016179379.1:0-79 GCF_001687245.7 Rhagoletis zephyria | reverse complement strand
GGGACTGTTGGGACTATCGGGGTTATTTATGGAGTTTTGGGACTCTCGGGACTATTTCGGGATTAAAGGGAGTAATTTG
>NW_016179378.1:0-7322 GCF_001687245.7 Rhagoletis zephyria | reverse complement strand
ATATCTTGGCAACCGCTGCACCGATTTCTTCCAAACTTGGCACAGTTATTGGCCTTGGTACAGGATACCAAATGGCCGAAA
This sequence comes from Rhagoletis zephyria, assembly GCF_001687245.7. Lineage (NCBI taxonomy): Eukaryota > Metazoa > Arthropoda > Insecta > Diptera > Tephritidae > Rhagoletis > Rhagoletis zephyria. The sequence continues at coordinate 7,241 of NW_016179378.1, read as the reverse complement.
AGTTTTAAAATCGGACAATAACCACGCCCACATCTCATATAACGGTAATTTGGAGAAATACGAAATCTTCGACAAATCAGTAAATATTAAAGCCAATTTATTCAAAATTGATGCTTGCAACAATTCCTTACCAGGAAATACGTCTATAATAAAATTTTGAAAAATAGGCGTGGCACCGCCCACTTATGATCACATATATGTATCTCGGTAAACGTTCTACCAATTTGTATTAAACTCGGTATTTTTGTTGTGCTTGCTACATAAAAGCAAAACGATGAAAATTATTGAAATCGGACTAAAATTATGGCTTTTCATGTAACGGTAAATTTTAGAAATGCTTTAAACGTCAATATTTTGAAATTTAAGGACGCTAATTTACTCAAAATTTATACATCCCGGCTTACCATGTAGCGGTAGCTTTCGGAAAGGTAAAATCATATATTTAATATTTGCGCCGGGTATTTAATGTTCGGCTCCGCCCGAACTTAGACTTTCTTACTTGTTAATAATGTTTTTTTTAGTATTTGAATTTAAAAATTGGAACAATAAAAAGTTTTTAAAGGGTCGTAAATCAAACCTGCGCCACTAAATAACTGCTCGCTCGAGGCGACAAACTTGAAAAACTTGAAACCTGACAAAATTGTAAATTCTTTTCGATTGACGCTGCACCAGTTGAGAGGTCTTTCAGTTATATTTATTTTTTTTATTGCGGTGCAATAATTCTTTATTGAGAATTGCATCGGGCTGCAAATGTCGGATGTATCCTCCTGACTTCCATCTTCACAATCTTGTATCATGGCAAGATCCTTGTTTAAACACCGTTGTTTTCCAAAGAATTCTTCATTCTCATTCTTTTGGTTGTTTCTGAATTTGGGGAACCTGTAACGTCAACAGCGTTTTTCGATTTTAGTTTTTGTAATTCATTTTTAATCCTTTCTTCTGTGACTGAAATAGCTTTTGAGCAGAAATAACGAAAGAAGGTTACCACCTCTATTTGTATTTTTTTATCATTTAATACTAAAGAAATTCATATACCAGACCCAAGGTTTGTTCTATGATAATAAAATAACATTTTTTAGACATTTCCCTCATTTGGTACCAAACCTGTTTAATTTGGATAAGCGGTTTGTTTATTATCCGGAAAAGACTTTTAATTGGGAATAAAAAATATCTGGCCAAGTTTAACTGGTAAAAAAACTGTTATTTTCGGTTCCTTCAATATTCGCATTCGCAAAAGATCCGCATTGATTATTGCGAATGCGAATGTTAAAATTAATGCGGAAGCTCCGAATGCGAATGCGAATATTCGCAACAACCCTGCTCTATAATACCATTTCATGCTCATGAAAGGTATACAAATTTGCTAGTATGGGCCTCTGTGAGTTAAGGTAACAATATGTATTTTATCAAATTATTTTTAGCGTAATGTGTGTTTATCTAGAAAAGGTAATTTTGTGCCTTTAACATTAGAAATGTTGCGTATAATCCGCCTAAAATCTTTATATTTATCCGTCTGATAGAAAAATAGACATAATAAATTTTACAATATTCAGATTAGTTTTAGTAGCTGCGTAATGTTTTCACATAGGCTGCAAGAAAAAATTCGAAAAATAGGCATGACACTCCAGGGTTAAATATTTTTTTTTGAGTTAAGGTTTTGTTAAGAAATGTTAATAAAAACCAACAAAAGTGGGGTCTGGGCATCGGAAATGTTGCTACCCTACATAAGACTGGTTCATATTAATCTACTAAATTAAGTTCTAATTTAATAGAGCAGCTTTCTATGGGTTCGGAAACTGTTGACTATCGTTTTCAATTAAACGAAGAATATACTGCTTTAGTTATTCATAGTTGGAAAGCTTTTGGTTATATTTTTAACCGACTTCAAAAGAATGAAGCTATCAATTCATCGGAATATTTTTTATTGTATCGGATAACTTTGGATCATGTGAATCGTTTTCGATTAATGTTTTTTATGCACTGGTCCATACTAATTTTGTTTAGTGCCGATTAATGGATCAGGAAGAGACCAGCTGTACTTAAAAAAAAAATATTTGGAGTATCTAGAAATTCTATAAGTACTGTATTAATACTCGTAGTGCACAAATGTTGCCTTACAATAGTCATATTACGAATAGTTTAAACTTTTTGATACGGATAACTGATTGAATGCTAAAATTGCTAATAATATCTCTTTGTTCTTATTTCGTAGATAAAAATGCCCAAAAATATTAAATATCGCTCTAGTAATTTATTTATTTATTTTTTATTTGTCTATAGAAAATTCTATTCTTACAGACTATTATCAAAGGAAATTTTATATTGTATTAAGTACATGCGTATATACAGTTGAAAAGCGTATGAGTGAAGTAAGAATTAAAATGCTTAAAATTAAGTAAGAGTAAAAGTAAAAAATATGGCTGTGCAGTCGCTTCAAAAAATTTGGCAATGCAATGGGAGATATCCAGCCCAACAATCCAACAGACCTCTCAATCCAAGCAATTTCCTTCTTGAATCGAAACGCAAGATTTCAGTGAGGGTTCCAGGAACGTCAGTAGCGGCGCCATTGTAAGTACCAATAGGGGCACAATCGAAGCGCGAAATACCAGTAAGGGTACCAAGGACGCCAGTAGGGGCACCATTGTATATGGGTAAGGCTTCCTCAAGTGGGCCCCGAATTTACCAAGATTAATATTTTCCAATGATATTCAGGCAGCGCTGAGTTTTGTAGTCGAAAATTACACTGTGTAAATTTTGTTGCAAAATTCCTAATAGTTTTTTTTTTAATCAACAATTGAAAATTTTTGCAGTGTTTTGGAAATTTTTACTTTTCTTTGAAAGTAAGCGTCCAAATGAATAATTTTTTTTGGGTGCAGATTTGAAAAACATTAAACTATTTATACAATGAAATNCTTTTCTTTGAAAGTAAGCGTCCAAATGAATAATTTTTTTGGGTGCAGATTTGAAAAACATTAAACTATTTATACAATGAAATTATTTGCGTTACCAAAATATTTTTGTTTTTGCTTTTCAATGATTTTTTTATGAACAATTGAACTTTCAGCAATATCTGCGCCTCGTGGACGAACATTTTTAACAACAACTTCTGTAATAAACATTTCTGCATTTATCTATGAAAAATGCGTGCATTTCGATATAGGTTGGGCGGAATGAATGTTTGTTTGCCAGCGTGCGAGCCCACTATTTGCNTTATTTGCGTTACCAAAATATTTTTGTTTTTGCTTTTCAATGATTTTTTTATGAACAATTGAACTTTCAGCAATATCTGCGCCTCGTGGACGAACATTTTTAACAACAACTTCTGTAATAAACATTTCTGCATTTATCTATGAAAAAATGCGTGCATTTCGATATGGGTTGGGCGGAATGAATGTTTGTTTGCCAGCGTGCGAGCCCACTATTTGCGTGCGGGCCCATTATTTGCTTAGAACATTTTGGCTCTTTTTACTTTTTAAAATACATACTTCTTTGCTAGACATTATTTTTCTTAGGGTTTTATTTTATTTTTTTTTACGCAAATTGAGATCGGAACATTACCCGCAATTGGAGAATGAAAATTGGCTTTCTGACTTAATGTTCTTTACCGATATGATGGAACCAGGGCTGCCAGATGTTGAGAGTATAAAATTCGCACACGGACAAAAAGTAGTGGGTGAAAAATCCGTACAAAATCCGAAAGCTCAAATTTGTTTGGCGAGCAAAAAAAAAATTAATTGTATGTACTTAGGTGAACACAGGAATCGGACTTTTAATAACATCAAATAAAGCTGCACATACTTCCACTAGTCCTATTTATTGATTGCTTCACAGACAACTTTATTATTTTTCTGACTAGAACTTTTTAACAAGCAGTGTTTTCTTAGTTTATGTGCATGCAATAAAACTTTTCAGGTAGGTTTTCGACCCTACCGAGTAACAGTATAATGTTTGAAGCGATGGCTAAAGTGGGAATAAAGAATATTAGGGGTTTCCTTAGATTTTGCGCAACAAAACTTCCCATGAGTCGAAGTCTACCACTAGATTGTTATACACAATTTTAAAGGCCTATAAATCCTCTTGTCATGTTTTGATTTTTAAAATCGGGTGAAAAATAGTCAAGCTTTTAATAGATAAGTCCCTCAAGTACGAAAACAACGCCTTTTTTTTAAATAAAAAAATGGAAGGTTCGGGAACTATAAGAAACCTATGAGATATGTGTAAAGAAGGAAAATTTTTACAATACCAAAAAGACACTCCGAAAATCCGTACAAAAATCCGTACATCTTGACGGAAAGCTAAAAATCCGTACGTAGAATCCGTAAAACCATTTTCACCCGCGCAAATCCGTACCGTACGGAAAAATGTGTACATCTGGCAGGGCTGGATGGAACATTTGCAAAAATGGAATTCGTTTCTACAAGGAGAGAATAAAAATGTTTCTAATTTGTCGCAAATTAAGTTTTGAAACTAAACTACGTCTTTTTATACATGATCTCAAAAAAAGAATATTTCATCATTTACGATGACTAGAAAAAAATATTGTACATGTCAAAGAGGATAAATTTTCATAGGGGCGCAAAACTAATGATTTAAAGCAGGTTTTGAAAAAGGTTTTCCCATTTGAAATTATTTAAATGTACGTTTGCATACTTCATAAACCCTTTTCTATGTAACATAGCTGAGGATGAATTTACAATATCCGAAATACTCTTTTTTAAGAAAAGCGAAGAAGAGTTGGTGTTTTTGCAATGAAAAAAGGATAAGACACTGGAAATGCAACATANCATGACTAGAAAAAAATATTGTACATGTCAAAGAGGATAAATTTTCATAGGGGCGCAAAACTAATGATTTAAAGCAGGTTTTGAAAAAAGATTTTCCCATTTGAAATTATTTAAATGTACGTTTGCATACTTCATAAACCCTTTTCTATGTAACATAGCTGAGGATGAATTTACAATATCCGAAATACTCTTTTTTAAGAAAAGCGAAGAAGAGTTGGTGTTTTTGCAATGAAAAAAGGATAAGACACTGGAAATGCAACATATGTAAAGCTTTGCCACTGCTTGAATTCCGGCAACATGTACCAGATTAAAAATATCTGCTGTTGAAAACAGATGCGTGCCGTATATTTTCAATTTTTGGTACAACGTATAACTGTGAGTCTTTGTACTCTACAATGAAATTCGTAAAGTCGAAATACCGTTCACAATTGATTAACCAACATTTAACAGAACGGTTACGAACGGCTTTAACTGACGTAAAATCAGATTCTGAAAATTCGGCCAGGGATATTTTGAATTTTCTTTAATATCTATCTTACGTGCATNATAAAATATTAAAAAAATATAATATTCGGCCAGGGATATTTTGAATTTTCTTTAATATCTATCTTACGTGCATTAGAATAATAATAAAATTAATGTTTTTCATTTCTTATAATAACTTTATTTTTGTTGTTTTTTTTGTGTGGCTCTTTGTAGAATTTAGAATTTACATGCGGCTCTTTTCAGCCCCGGCCTTGCAGTCGGGAAAATATGCGAGTCGACCACGTTTGCCTCATATAGTGGGCAGCAATACAGTTCACCAGCTGAACGATAAGGTACAATGTAAGGGTAACTTGTTATTTATTCAAGATCTCAAATAAGGTTTTCTTAATGATAAAAAGTGAGTCGAAGGTGTCAAAAGAGTCGTAATACTTATTAAAGTCCGTGATCTGGTTCAGTAGAAAGTGACTATTGACCATCCCGTTCAAGATCTNTATCTCAAATAAGGTTTTCTTCATGATAAAAAGTGAGTCGAAGGTGTCAAAAGAGTCGTAATACTTATTAAAGTCCTGGCATAGGCATCGAAAAGCATCATCCATTTCAAAATTTGTTCTACAAAACGTGATCTGGTTCAGTAGAAAGTGACTATTGACCATCCCGTTCAAGATCTTAATCATGAACAAAACCCCGAGCATCTCCCTACGGCTGTGCAGCGTTGGCAAATTTATGAGCTTTAAGCGATTGAGAGGGTCTTCTAGAGAAACAAATAAATTTACACTTTTTCAAGTTAAGTGATATATGTAGAATTTACTTCGCACCATTTAAAAACGTTACTAAGGTCCTCCTGTAATTGTTCCCTGTCTCCTGGAGCACCAATGAACTTAAATAACTTAACGTTGTCTGCGTACATTAAGCAATTCGAATACTTCAAAATATTTGGAAGTTCGTTGATGAATATAAAACACAAGGGGGCGAAGGTGGCTACCTTGAGGTACACCTGACGTCAAATGAATTACCCGAGATGAGCATTTTTTAAATTTAACCCTCTGTTTCCTGCCAATGAAATAAGAAGAAAGCCAGCGCTGCAGGATTGGAGGGAAACCAATTTTATCAAGTTTAAATATTAGAGTTGAATGGGATACTTTATCAAGTGCCTTGCTGAAATCAGTCTAAATTACGTCAGTTTGATAATTACTTTTGAAACCATTGTTCACATNCTACCCGAGATGAGCATTTTTTAAATTTAACCCTCTGTTTCCTGCCAATGAAATAAGAAGGAAGCCAGCGCTGCAGGATTGGAGGGAAACCAATTTTATCAAGTTTAAATATTAGAGTTGAATGGGATACTTTATCAAGTGCCTTGCTGAAATTAGTCTAAATTACGTCAGTTTGATAATTACTTTTGAAACCATTGTTCACATTTGTAGTGAATTCAAGAAGGTTCGATACAGTTGATTTACCTTTACAAAACCCGTGTTGTGATACATCGATAACAGGCGTTATGGAATAAGATAGTTCTTCTGTAACTATTTCTTCAAATACTTCAGGAATAGCACACAGCTTTGCGATTTCCCTATAATTCGCAATATTCGACCTGCTTCCATTTTTATAAAGCGGCAAGATATACGACTCCTTCCACAAAGAGGGGAAAACTCCCTGCTTTAGAGAAGCATTGAAGATGTTTGTTAATGGCTTATATAGATAATCAGCACAACTTATTAGGACACAGGGGGGAATACCATCCGGGCCGCTTAGAAAAGAATTTTTTAAACTATTCAAATGAAGGAGAACATTGTCAGCGGAGATTGAAGGAATACGGATGTGGTCAAACTGTGGGAGTGGAAAAGGATAGCTAGAAGTTTTTTCATTTGGCTCGACAGAATAGTTCGATTCAAAATAATTTGCAAACATATCAGCAATCNCCCTTTTTTTATACCCGCGCGCACTTGTGCACAAGGGTATTATAACTTTGTT
>NW_016179377.1:0-7323 GCF_001687245.7 Rhagoletis zephyria | reverse complement strand
TCGCCAGTGCTTTTCACTTTAGGTCAGCAAGCCAAGAGGAGCACTAAAACCCAAAACATATAAAAAAGGAAACAAAGAAACGCTTTCAAATGATATATTTTCCATTGATGGTGGCACAGGCGCAGGCGCAGGCGCAGGCGAAGGCGATGGCATACACGCCGCTTGGTAGCTACTCAGCCAGCCATTCACTTTACTAGCATGTATGTATTTTTGTTATTGTAGCGCTGTGGCATGCTGACAATTTGTAATAAATTTGATGAAATTTATTTGATACAAAAGCATTTCGGTTGTGCGCCATCAATCAAGCGCTTGACGATCGCGCACAAACAGTCTCCACCGTCGGTGGTCGGTCGGCCAGCGGTGGAGGTCATAGGGATGGGCTGCTGCAGAAGACAAATAAAATAAAAAAAAAAATTAAAAAAGAAATGTGAACCACGCCGATAATGGGTAAGCTTGTAGTAATATTTGTAGATACTAAAGATCCGCCGCCGCCGCAGTGTCAACGGCGACAAATGGACTGATGTGATTACATGCAACGTTTCTGGTATTTTCACACCTTTTGCGATGTGTGAGAAGATTGTACTAAACGTCGCTCTACACGCTTACCTGTACGTACATATGTATGAACAAACATGCATATGCATGTACATACATGCATATGCATGCCGGATGGACATGTGTATGGGTGTATGGAGGTAGAGTTTGAGTGCACATACAGACACAACAAATTAATTAATTAGCTGGGGGGAATTTTTGAGTGATAACATCGACATGGCATGCAGAAGCATGAAAGTGGCTGCTATGTCACCAAATTTTTCATACTTATGCTGGCAAAATGAATATTTATGATGAGTTGAAATGACAAAGGGTGAATCAGAGAAAATATTCAACGTGTAAATATGTTTTACATTTATGCTTACATTACTTTTCAATATCCAAATAAATTGGGTCGTTACTCGTAGGTGTAAGAAAGAAGGCTTTGCATTTGGTTGTTGACATTCCTAATTTGAAACGCTAATAAATACTTCTTAAAAATGTATCTACATTTGTTTTACTAACGATTTTTATTCGGAAGGCCTGGGAAAGGGACTGTAAAACTAGATAAGCTACCAGCACACAATTTTAAAAGACAAAGATGAGTATTTTAAGAACAAAATTTTGTAGTTCGTTCCTTCTTTAACATCGAGGGAGCTTTCAATAATGTGTTACCTGGGGCAATAGTAAGGCCGGACTAAGCTCGGAGTTGAGAACTACTTAAGTAGTTAGGCTCATCTTCCGTATGCTGTACGACAGAACTGTCGCAGTGAAATGGGGAAATACCATTGCCAGCGTAAAGTGAGCAGAGACAGTCCTCAGGGAGGCGTGCTTTCACCCTTTCTCTGGGTATTCGTGATAAACGACATTTTTGAGGAGTTGAAAAGGAAAGGAGGCCAGGTTACTGCCTACGTGAATGATGTGGCTTTCATCGCCAGAGGAGTGTTCTTGCACGCTCTGCATGATCTTGTTGAAAGGTACCTAAACTTTGCCAGAAATTGGTCTGCTAGCTGCGGACCTGCTATAAATACTGGTAAAACCGAGCTCGTACTATTCAACAGTAGGTACAAAGTGTCTCATGCGCAGCTTCTCTCAATAGGGGGTGCTTCACTTGTTCTCTCTGACAGGGTCTAGGTGATGGGAGAGTAAATAAGGCATTAGTGGCTCTTTACTACGGTAAAAGTGCCATGGTGAAGAGATGGGTGCCTCCCTCCAAAAGTGATATATTGGCTACATCAAAGCATAATCAAGCCAATCATGTTGTATGAGATAATTTCCTAGTAGAAGTAGCGAAGGTTGGGAGATTGGAAGTCGCTTGAGTAGAGGAGCAATAAACATCTACACGGACGGATCGGGGCTGGCCGGGAGAGTTGGACGAGGTGCCTACTGGCGACATCGCAATCGCATGCTCAGACTGCCAGTTCAATGCAGAATCTTTCAGACAGANGGCTAAGCGCCAGCACTCGATTCTTACGGGTGTACTGACCGGACATTGTCCTTTAAGAACACACGCGGTGCAAGTTGATAACATCACAGATCCCTGGCTGCATGGAAGACCAGGTGAAATCATCTCCACACTTCTGTCCTATCTGCCCGGCATTCGCTAGGCTAAGGTTTAAAAATCTTGATGTGCATTTCATCAAAACTATCGAAATGCTCTCCGGCGTGGACATCAGCTGCCTGCCGAAATTTGTTGTTTTGAGTACCCAGCAGCGCTTCTCCTAGTTCAATACAGAGAACTCGTAGTTAGCGTTCATAGAATTTGTATAATGTGGTAACACAATGGACAAACTAGTTCTAAATGTCTAAGTGAGTCCTTCGGCGTCTGCAACAAAAAACCTAACCTAAACTAGTTGACGTAAGGAAACGTTTCAAATATATTCCTTGGCCTAACTCTCGTCATGAGGAGTGGACTATAAATCCTTTGAGTTCCAATTATGGTCAGGAAAGTTTCCACTGATAGTTTTCCATACATTTACCATCAAGTAAATCCATTAAAAATGCTTAACGGTCAGTAGCTCTTTGCTGCACCGGTGAGCGCATCTTTTACTGGCAATCGGTAACTGACGGCAACATTTTGAGGAGATGTAACCAAAAATTATTTTCAATTACCGTGACGTAAAATTTTTAATGAACCCATAATAAATAAATACTTCCAAGTGGCATTTTGCAACTGCGCTTTTGTACAAGGCTTAGTTATTTTAATCGCCACGAATATTTCACACATGCCTAACCATTCATCCTCTATACGTATGTATGTATGTATGCACATTTGTAGCTATTTATAGTTAGAAGTAACTAATAATTGCTTTGTTTAATGAGCACTCACAGCCGCAGACCTCAGCCTAATCCGCTGCATTGGAGCGTGATTGTTGGTATGTGCCACCACGGTTTGGCCGGCATAAGTGCGCATTTCCCATCTTAACGAATTTCGTTTTGCACTTTATCACCTTTTGTCCTGGCATAGGTTTTCCCGTTTTCTCTGTTTTTTTTTTTGTAGTCAATGTATTTTTTGAGCGCTTCATAAACAGATGCATTTGCCTTCCCATTACCGCCGGATAAACAGGCTGTTCAGTTGCTTGCGCAAGCTAGTCAGCCAACCAGCCAGCCAACCAGCCAGCCTGCCAGCTAAGTAGTCGGGCAGGCAGCTATGTAGCTTCCAGCCAGTCATTCGCAAATTAATTGTTGTGTTAGAGTAAAACGATTTGTGTGCGCTGCTGGCGCTATGTGCCTCATAACGATCGTTTTAAGGACATTTCACGCTTATCTGCACTAAGCTCTGTCTCATATCCGACAGCTAATTTGCGCAAATGTGGCATATTGCAGCCGCCGCCGCGCCAGTTTGTCGGATGGATGGACGCTTGATTACCTCAAATTATCATAATATGTACATATGAGTATGCACATAAATATAAGTACTTACAACCAACCCCGCTCCCCCCCCCTGCTATCCTGTCAGCCCAGCCTTTTTGTTGAACGGGCACTCGAAAGTGGTGTTAATGTTGTCGCAGATGTCACCACCACCATGACTACCATTGCAACCATCATTCAAGCTACCGGCGGGCGCGACACACTTCAGGTCTTTCAGTTTACCATGTATGTTTGTATGTCGATGGAGTGGCCGGGAGGCGTGGCCGTAGATGGTTTTTGTTAGATAAACTCTCGTTGGTAGGGCGGACGGTTGGTTGGTTCGTAGTCGTTGCTTGCTTTGTTTTCGCTTTCCCAGTGATTTATGCTGATTTGCCGAAAAACTCTTGCTGAGATAATTGAATAAACGTTGGCATTTGATGTGCTGAACTTTTCTGCTGTTGCTTCTTCTTCTTCTAACCAGGTACATTGCTGGTGAATGGTGGTAGACTTCAAAGCGTAGCCGTTTAGCTGCGGCTGGCGCTATACTTCCAACACATATGTATACATATGTACGCATACATATTTAGACAAACATACTTCAGTATGCTTATATTTATCGAAGATTAATAGCTTGTGAAATCATTCCTGCAGTGCTTAATTTTCAGCACAGCTATGAAATGAGTAGATGTTATCGATGTTCAAAAGGTTGATAATCGCATGCAAATGTTGAAAATTTGTAGCTGCGAGACACCATACCTGGATGATCTGCAATGTGATTTGTGTGTTTGGCTTTGTTTAAAAAAATATACACATGTATCCTACATACATTCATATATCAAATAAAAAAGTGTATGTCATCGCATTGCCATTTAAATTTCAGAATCCCCCCAGTGGCAATAAAAATTCAAATGCTCGAAATACATACATACATACTTACATTGGTGCATATTCATACATTCATATACATATATTTATTGTAAATATTTTGGCTATCGAGGTGGAGATCTTTGCGCGCAAATTCGATTTCGACTCAGACTGAAAGTGTCGAAAAGGAAAATGCCATTAATGCCAAATTAGTTTGGAAAGTAATGGCCTATGCGAGCACCCTTGTGCACAAAAACACTTGGCTCATATAACGGTGGCTTGTAAAAAAAAAAAAACCGTTCTAAAGAAGGTTCTAAAACACCTGCGGGCTAGCCGCGAGAATATACCCGAAGTAAGGCATGCTTGTCGTAAAAAGTGACTAAAATCTAAATATTTGGGGTCTGTGTGTACCGAATGACATTCGTGCGTCTCCGGAAAAGGAGGGTAAGGGAAAAATACCCCCTGAAATACCCATCAACTCTGGAATTTTGGGACTAGACTGTAAATCAAGGTAATGGCACAACGTTTGGATAAAACTCCAGGTGGTACCCAGATGTGTGGAAATCAATCCGCAGGAGAGGAAGGGGGTAACGCCAATCCTCTCATCTTCGGAGTCNTGGATAAAACTCCAGGTGGTACCCAGATGTGTGGAAATCAATCCGCAGGAGAGGAAGGGGGTAACGCCAATCCTCTCATCTTCGGAGTCGGAAGGAAGAAGATCAATCTCTTGCAGGGGATGTGGGTCGAGAAGCAGCTTGCTGCTAACCACCCTCCAATGACGTAGTTGTTTCTCTTTCACAAACCCAGAAAAAGAGGAGAAGGAAGAAGAATCGTGGGGCGACATATAAGCAGTGGAGACCCTCTTGTTTGGCTGACCGAACTCCTCCTCTCGCTGCGTCCAGTAAGCGGCCCAGGTCTATGGAGGTTACACCAGAAGCCAGTGGGACATTGGTGGATGCACCGACATCCAAATCTGTTGGTGAACGCTGCAAGAGAACTGCGGCTCTTCGACACATAGTGCGGCGAGTATTGGTGTGATATTGCCCAATCCCGATCTTGGGCGAAAGAATCTAGGTCAGTGACAGAAGTAAGCGGTATCAGTCAGACAGACCACCACGAAGAACTCGCCTACAACCGAGGGTAGATCCAAGGATCGGTGCAGGCAGAACTGCCTTTCATGCCGTCGGAACATCAAAATTTTCCTGGGGCCCGGCCAACTTATTGTGAGGCCGTAAAAGGCCCTCCGCTCATTCCCGTAATTGGAAGGTTCGACTCGGCAGATGACTACTGCAGAAATTAAACACAGCAAGAGCCATGTTATCCGGGCCGTCATTGCCTCCGACGCAGCAGCCAATGCTCGTGGGTATGAGGAGAGGGATGCAATCGTTGCGGTGAAATGCCTCTCCCAAACAAATTGGGATTAGCTCAAAGCTGCAAATAATACCGCGCACAGGGGAAACAGGCTTCACTGTTTATAGTGAAGAGTGGACACCTTTAAGTAAAACGCTGAACTCCAGATACCGATCTGAAAACGGCGGACGTGCTCTCCTGCTTCCATGCTCAAAATCCGGGGGTTGACAACAAGCACTGTCGTATCATCTCTCACAAAAAGGGTAGCAATCGGGAAGGTAGAGAAGGTGCTACACTGGTTGTGAAGATGGACCAAGACTCTGTGGATACCCTCGGATAAAGGTTTGAAAATCACTTGAGTCTCTTATTTCGGGACAATTTCTTTCATAATTGATCCTAAATGAGTGACAAGGTGGTTCGTGCTATCGTCCGGCAGCACTCTAATGCTGCTACTTCTCTTATAAGTAGAAGACTAACCCTGCTGCAGACAAAACCCCACATAACAGCCATTCAGGAGCCCTCGGTGTTCACACAACAACCCTGTGGACTGAGTGGGTTACGTAGTACCAACATTCTATATGACGAAAACTCGGTCACACTGAGAGCATTTCTTATAGCGTCTTCTTACTTCATTGTGACCAAACTTGCACAGTTCTACTGTCAGAACTTGGTGGCATCGAGGTTGAGCTTCAAGGGCAAAAACGGGTGGAAACACTTCATTTTTGCCTCCGCGTACTTTCTTTTGCCGCCAACTCCGTGGAAACGAAATATACTTGTTAATTTTTTTGATATATTTTTTATTTAATCATTTTTTTAAGTTTATAAAAACGTCTCGAATTTTAAGCAAACGTTTCGATTATTTTCTCGTGAATCATATCGCAGTTTTCGGAAACGAGTTTTCTATGGACGCTCATAAGGCATAGTCTAGAAAGCCTTTCTTCTCCTGTTGTGCTTCTGAGCCAGATTTTTTCTCTACGAAGTGTACTAAACGATCGCTCCACAGTCGCTGTTGTGCATGGAAAAGCGATCAAAATGGAAATACAATTATTTATGACTGGTAGAAATTCGTTTTACTCTTTAAATAGATCTACAACTTCATCCTTCACATTTTCTTCGAACAAGTTCTTTTTCTCTTTCTTCCATAAATTGTAGATACCAAATAATGAGTTCACTGCCCATATCTAGATCATAGATCAGTAGTTGATTACCAAATCTATCGGATAAAATAGTGAATGCTGAAATTTCACTAAAAAAAAAACAATTTTGAGCGAACCAAAGTTCTGAGGGTCCGCTTGTGATATTAAATACAGTCGCTTTGTGGAATGGATATATAGTTCTCATTAGGTTTCTAAGAGATGTTATCTTGGTATAGACTCCAAATCCATCAATCGTTCATATGTACATATATATATGTATATGTAGGTATGTATGTGCTCAACTTGGTATTCAGAAATTAATTCATAAGCTCTGTTTTTTATGATGCAGAGTATCTATTGACAAAACAATATAGACATTTCGTATGTGTTAAATCCGGTTTTAGGCCACATCAGTGTAAATGTGCTGGCAAAGCGGAAATTGCTTAATATTTAAACTCTTTATTTCCCATTAACATACTATTTGTGGATATGTAAGTACATACTAAGGTATGTCGGTATGTATGTATGTTTGCCCGTGTGTATATAGACATTCAGGGAAGTGTAATACATACTCCATTTTCCATTTGTT
>NW_016179376.1:5583-7323 GCF_001687245.7 Rhagoletis zephyria | reverse complement strand
GTCCTTTATTTTGAAAAAAAGTATAAAGGACAGGGGGTTAAAATAAAGGGCTGTCCTTTAAAATAGAGGCCGATTTGGTCACCGTAGATATGGTGCAATTCAATCGGCTGAAATTTGAATTAAAAACGAATCCCCAGAGTACAACTGGAGCTTCGAAATTAATGCATCTAGCTTCTCTAACCGTTTTTTTTTCTATATTTTTTTATTTTATTCTTTTTTCTATATTTCTTGATATAATTTTTTTCTATATTTTTTTATTTAAATTTCGTACTTATATCTTCATCGTTTTAATTTTTGTATTATTTTTATTGACTTTGTTATAACTTTTTTGCTTCTATTATTTTTTGTTTTTTTTTTTTAACTATCTACCGTGAAATCTACAAAGCCCTTGTGTTAGTATTTAAGTTTATGTAGTTTTTTATATATGCTCTTAAATTTTTTCAGGGTTTAAATTCTTTATTTATTTCTTCTCTGTTTTAAATATCTTTATTTTATTCCTATAGTTTTTTTGTTTCTTTTCTTTTGTGGTTTTTTAATTTTTATTGTTTTTTCTATATTTTTAATTTTTCTACTTTGTTAGCTTTTGCTCTGCTTAATTTTTTTTAGTTTTTTTCATTATTGTTTTAATTTTTTAGTTTTTTTCAATGGTTAAATTTTTCATTATTTTAATTTTTTAGTTTTTTTTTTCGTTGTTTCAATTATTTTTGTATTTATTTTTATTGTTTTAATTTTTTACGTAATTTTTTTATTTTTTAATTTTTTTAGTTATAAAAATCTAATTTTTGCCTCTTCGTTTTTTTTTACTTATTTCATTAAAAACTAACTTTTTTATTATTTTCTTAGTATTTTTGTGTTTTCATTGCTTTAATTTTTTTATTTCTTGTTTATTTATCTACTTACTAAAAACTTAACTTGTTTGTTTATATTTTTAACTTTTTTATTTTGTTAAACACTTATTTGATGATTTATTTTGAAATGAATTTCCGTGGTCCCTTTTCTAATTTTGTCGAAAAGATTAAACAACACCAACTAATAAAAAAAAACTAACTTGTTTTTAATTTTTTTTAGTTACATTTTTAAACCTTTTAAACTTTTTATTTCTTTTTAACTTTTAAAAAATTTGTTCAATATGTTCGTCGGCGGTTTGGGATTTACAACAGCACACCAATGAGTTAAATTGTTTAATCTGTTTCAAATCGACAATGTATGTCTGTATTAAATGTGAAAATGCAAATTTAATCTCATATAGTCTGTGCTAAATCGAATCAGTCGGCACAAAAGATTCGTTTAAATTTACAAGTCACACTTACAATGCATACATAAGTTCACAGTGTCTTAAGCTGTTTGTTTTACAAATCACTTTTGGTACGTCTACTTCAAAAAGCCACAGATTACTTCAAGCTGTTAAGCTAATCCCACCTACCTCTTTCCGTTCCCACCCACCACAGCTAGATGCGTACTATCCATATATACTCACATGCGAATGTACTACATATACATATGTATAAGAGAGTACAGTGCTGTGCAGTTCAATGCACTTCAGTCGAGTTGGCCTACATTACCAGTATCGACATGTGTTTTCATGTAGTCGTAGTATTTACCGCTTTGCTTTTGTTTTAGTTTCAGTTTCAATTTTTAGTTATTTCCATTTCTATTTGTTTAGTTCAGGCACTTTTCACAAGTTTTTACGCTAATGCACCCAACATGTGTCCACAACGACCAAATTCAAAAAAAAAAAAA
>NW_016179376.1:0-3333 GCF_001687245.7 Rhagoletis zephyria | reverse complement strand
GAATCATGTAGAAACGGAGAGTGGCTGAGTGCCATAAAAACGCTTCCTATTTTTACTCTTTAATTCTTACTATTCTCTGGACTTGGACATCGAAATGCGGAGCTTCGAAGGCTATCGAGAGCGTCACGTTCACAGAGAATGTATTCTGGCATTTCTTGTTCCAGCTCGCAAAAGAGGCAAACATTTCTTTTTTCTTTGTGATAGCTAAGTGCCGTTTAGTACTCCTTCCTCTTCCGCCTCTTCATATCCATATTGTCCTTCATGTCACGCTACCCATCCTAGGTTTGGGACACTTAAGCCATAATATACTAGCTTGTAAGTTATTTTGTGGGACCTCAGTGCCACTAAGGCAGCCTAACTGTTCGACACAATGCAGCGAAGTTTTCTTCTTATTAAGATTGCTTCAGGAAACTTGTTGACACCCCCCAAGAAAGCACTTTTCCTGGCGTAGTCATTCCGAGCTATGCCTTCATCGTATTTGAAATTAATGCAAGGTGGAGCTCGTCCCGACTAAGGATTGCGGCTGCCGCTTCCCCGGCTAGTTGTTGGTTCTCTCATTTACCTCGATTGTCGTTTGGCCTTGTATCGATAATATGTATCTGGGTGTTATTGTAATTAGCAATAGATAGCAATAGAGGAATAGATTCAACACTTCTTGCGTCAATGCCCAGCTCGCCAGACAAAGGCATCTCAAGCTCTTGGACTTTTTTATATATCGGTGGTCGGGACAATATGAATGGAATAACTTTGGTTAGAAGGAGGAGAGCAACCACAATGGGCAAGCCGCCGGCCTCCGAGTGGAAGTACGAGTTATTCGTATGTGCCCTCCTTACCTAAGTCTGATAAAGTTTTAAACAAAGGACGGGAATTAAAAAAAAAGTCATAAAATGTTGAGCAAAACTAAAGAAAAATCATGAAAAATCTAAACTCAAGATTGAAAAACTAAGAAATCACGAAGTGCAGTAGTGCACCCAGACTAAATACTTAATTTTTTTTCGCTATATTTTTTAGAGAATAAAAATCATTTACTTTTGAATTAAAATCATTTATTAGCAGGGAACGGATT
This sequence comes from Rhagoletis zephyria, assembly GCF_001687245.7. Taxonomy (NCBI): domain Eukaryota; kingdom Metazoa; phylum Arthropoda; class Insecta; order Diptera; family Tephritidae; genus Rhagoletis; species Rhagoletis zephyria. The sequence continues at coordinate 2,267 of NW_016179376.1, read as the reverse complement.
TTTGTGACCTAAAAACTTATTAAAAAAGGCAAAATAAAACAACGAAATAGGCAGGAAAAGGCACTAGAAATCGCAAAAACAGACAAAAGTAGGCATTAAAAAAAGACAAAAACCGAAATATAATAATCAACAAATACATTTATTTTAGAAATGTTTATAATACAAATTAAAAAAGAAAAACTATGAACTAGTTTCATCATATGAAACATTTTTACTTTGAATATTTGACTATTTTCTCCTTTCGAGTTTTTAACTCACTAAACTTTAATCTCTATAATTGTAGTAGAATTGAATCACAAGATGCCTTTTGAAGTTTTCTGGCAGCATTTTCATTCGCTCTGCGCGAAGAAAAGCCTTGATGTACCAAACGTGCGCTCGACGTGAGTTGATTACAAGTGGATTTTAAATATGGAAAAAGCTGTAAAAGTTGATTTTTTTTTTCAATTATTGAGTTTCAAAGTTTTTTTTGTAACTTTGTACTTATCTTAGAACAAATTTTCCGTTAAGGTTGGTGAATTCAAAAGAATACTCTTTTAATAAATAAGTCATGCATGCGTACAACTATCCACCCATACATACATATGTACATACTAAGTAAAAAATCACCCTAATCTATGTACACACAAAGGTATTTAAACAAAATAGATATTTTCTAACTGCAAATAAATAGTCAGCACTTATGCAATGTACGCTTGCATAAGTCATAGAAAAAATACCACGACGGCAACTGATAAGTAGCCACTAATAAAGAAATTAATTTCAGAAGAGCAAAGAAAGCTAGAAAATTAATAAAAACTCGAAGGAAAACTAAAACAAAAAAAATGTAAAAATAAAAAGCCAACCAAAAAAAAAGCAAAAAGTAAAAGAGGCGAAGGTAATTGATAAATCGTAGGTGTGAAGTCTTCAATCATGATCGGACACGTTGAAAAAAGAAGCGATTCTAAAAAATAGAAGCAAAAAAAACGAGAGCAAAAACAAATGAAATAAAAATAAATAAAGGGTTGCGCGTGAAAATGTAAACAAAAATGCGCCCAAATTAATTTTACAGTGAATAACATTAAAGAATGTTTAGATAGCGCCGAGCTTTTTCCATGAACTGGCGCAGTCAGCAACAAGGATGGGCAACAGAATAGAATAAAATTCTAAATAGTACGTATGCATCCATACACATACAGTATCGGTCATATCATTAGTACTTATGTTTATTTATTTTTAAGCATTTTCAATTAAAATACAGTTCATTCTCTAAGAAAACGCATTTAAAGACAAGTTTAAAACTTGGTAGAAAACTAAAAAATATTTAGCCAGATTTCCAACTTTTTTCTCAGAAGTATTGGAAAAAATCTAAAATTGAATGTTTACTCAAAAAATGCTGACAGAAGAAGTCAGAGAGTAAAGTTTGAAATTTTGATGAAAATTTGTTGATTCGTATTTTTTTATTTTATTTTATTTTTTTTTTTTCTACAAAGTTTTAAACTTGGGTTTATATGGGTTTTATTAGAGAATAAACTGCATTTTAATTGAAAATTCTTAAAAATAAATAAGTGGCAAACAATATCGCCTTGAGATTGTGGTGCTAATTATATGACCGATACTGTACATACATATGTACATACGCGTATGGAAGAGATACCGTATGCATAGATTATATACATACATAATTCTTAATAAATTTTCTTTGTTATTGCAATGCTATAATTACGTTACTAAGAGTAAATATACAGCTATCTCATTAGGTGGCGTAGAATTGTTGAAGAGAACTCATTTTAACCTAAGAATTTAAACTGTTATCCATTAGTCATTATAAATTAGAAAATTTGCATTATATGTAAAAACAATTTGTATTACCATAATAATTGTCTTTGTTTTTTTTTTTTTTTGTTGAAAGTTGCTTAACCTCACTCCAAGGATTGTTTCTGGTTGAAGCAAATGTTTGCGTTATCTGAATTTTTTTCGTTCGAGTCGTTTAATATTTACAGTCTGTAACAAATACTTCGAACAATTCACACTTGTACATTTAAAACGAGGTTTCACTGTCTTTATTGTACTACAAATACTACATACGGTTGGCACAAAGTCAAAATAGATTTTTATGATGTTCTTTTCTTTCTTTCTTTCTCTAGTTGCGTTCTTTTTCAGTATGTCGCTGCTTGTTTGCCAATTTTATTTTCTTTGCACATTAAAAACACTTTACGCATACAATTGCTCTACATATATGTACATATGCAGTACATCTAATAATTAACGAATTTTTGAATTACATTTGT
>NW_016179375.1:1927-7323 GCF_001687245.7 Rhagoletis zephyria | reverse complement strand
TAGCAGGTTTACACTCTACGGCGACGATATTTAAAAAAAGCTAAACACATAAAAAAAAATATTCTGTTTTTCTTATTGATATTTTATATTCAAAAGTAGCTAGTTACAATTTAGTTAACATTTAATGGAATGGGTGGGTGGTCCCTTGACAATTTCGCCGTAGAAATGTAGTTAGCTTTCCTCAAACAAAATATACAAACAATAGTGATCTTTAGCTCCTTCCTAATAAACTTAGTTATCTTAAAGTTAGATACATTTCCCGCAGGGTTGTATCGCAATGCATTTAGTGTACCGACTTTGGCGTTAAATGTTGTCGCGTGGTTTATTTTTTTGCTATGAAAAGGACTGGTGATCACCAAGCAGTGGAGTGCTTAGGACTGAGATTAAAATTCAAGTACCAACTTTATTGCTATTTTTATGAGTGAATGGATTTTTTTGCTGTTGACTTCCAATTTTTTGTTAAAGATTAGGGTGCGGTGCATATACTCCTAGATATGAACAGCTGTTTGTATGTATGAGATTAGGAAATTTTGCGGGTATTGCTGAGTATATTAGGCCGCCATATGCTTAAAGTGGCCAGTAGTTGTTTTTAATTCAGAATCACAAATTCGACGAAATGCTTATGAAAGCATTGTTTTGAATAAAAGGATACCGAATTTAGTATAATAACACGGAGGCTAAGGGCAATGTGTTACCAAATTTTCCTAAAATTCTATGAAAAAATCAACATTTCGCTAAAGAGCTAAATTGTGAGTAAATATTGACGAAATCCCACCCTACTGCCAAAACAAGTAATTTTGATTTTATCAACAACTATTTATCAGCGCACATAAAGTTTTTCGCTTAGAGTTCCATACAATTTTTAAGCGCAGATACGTATGCGTGTAAAAAAATACGGCTATTGTCTTCGCCCATATAACTGCATGAGTTTCAAGTAACTTGAAAGTGAAATTAACTTTGGGACCCACAGGCTTCATAACCTTCGGAGAAGTTAGTATTATCTGTTTCCGGTATGTTTTGACAATATCATTGCTTCTTTGTTTCTTTGCGCAGAATACCTTTTTAGTTGGAGGCTTCCGATCGCGCTTAGAAAAAATAACCCTCATCAGAACTTCACTTGTGGTGCCAGTTATTTCGTGTTTGCGTTCATTTTTTACACATATGTAGGCTTTCGATTTTGGTTCTGAAAATTTGTAATTGTTTAACTAAACTATCAATTCTTAATATCTGTTCTTTCTTTTCCTTGATTCGTTTGTTTTCATCAGCCATTGTGCTCAATAAATAATAAGAATCTGATTGGTATTGCCATAATGCAACTCTGCTGCGAGGTTGCAAAATGTAGGCGCGTAAAAAACACACTTTTGACTTTGACAAAATGTAGACGTCTACATTGCTTTTAACCGAAATTTCGAGCTTTTGTTTCTGTTTTTCATAATTTACTGTACGTGTCAAACGGACCTCAGATTCGGATTCTGTGGGTCGAAATACATGTCGGTAGGTGGGACTGGTAAAGAGCAAGCGAAATTTTTTTTGTGCCGGAATAATCAAAAAGATTTGTGGACCTTACCAAAAATTGCCAGATGGCCGAATTTTTATACCATTTTTACTGTAGAATTCAAAGTGTATCGCAAACATTCGAAAGTTGTTTCAGAAGTGCAGCCCGTGGTGCTGCCACTGTAATTCAAATATTTCCAGTATTCCAATATGAGATGACTCTTCTGCATTTCTTCAATAAAAATATGTATGTTCGAACTTTTTTTTCATATGGAGGAAAGTGCAAAGACAATTGGGTTGAATTGGGGGTTTTTTTAAACTTACCAAAATTAAATTTATGTAAATTTTAGTAGCAATATTTTCAAACCATTCAGAGTTTTTCGTAACATATGGTTTGCAAATATTGCTAGTAAAATTTAAATTTAATTTGGGTAAATAAAAAAAAGCTAGGTTCACCCCAACATCAAAAAAAAAAATAAAATTTGTTCTAATAGAGGACGCCCCTTGGCAGACCTCCGAGTGTATTTCCGCCATAAAAATCAGCTTCTCCTAAAAATACAATCTTCGTTCGGAGTCGGCGTAAACTGTAGGTCACTCTCCTAATTTGGGTTAATTAAAAAAAAAAAGTTCGAAGATTTATTTTTTTTTTTGTAAAAGGGAAATCATTTCACTAAAATAGTTTTTGGTGAAACGGTCTACATTAGAGTGGTAAAATTTTTGTATGGGGGGAAAAACTTTCATCCGAGAAAACGGGGCACACCCTCATATTCTCCTTTTGATATTTGTAGTGTCTATACCAACTTTCAATTTTCTACTGTAACCAATACAGGCTGCTCAATGGCCTTGAAATGCTGTGAAACTGGCAAAAATATTAATGATTTTTTAAAATGCTACTGTTGCCATGGCAACTGAAGCTTGTGTCTTCTTTTAGATAATTTAAATTTGAAATACTCTTAGGTTGGTTAACCAATTACTTCATTAATATATACACACTTCTAGTGTAAAATATGAGCATCATGAGCGGCCTCTGAATTTATACTTAGAAACCTAAAGTTTGGTACCTTTTTCGGCAAGACGAAACATTTTGGAAGGTGCCCCAAGCCCTAACTCGGCAATTTCTTTTCGACCACTCTAATCTACATATATATTTATTATTTAACAATAAAGTTTGTGGGTCGCACAGACCAAAATCAGTAGTTATCAAATTCTGAAGTCGGGCGTTCTTGAAAAGTTTTCTGAGATAGAGCATTGTTCAAAAATTTTCTGAGATAGGGCGTTTTCGAACTGGTTGCCGAGATAGGTCGATGTTCCACTTAGCCATCGATATGTCCTCCAAACCGTAAAAAAAATGGAGCAACAAAATTTCGCGATAGTTTGCCACCTTTGTATGAACATACCAGGAATGGTGCGAATGTTTGCATTCGTATTCGAATGCGAACGATACGAATGTTTTGCGAATGCGAATGTGTACATGAGCAGAGAGTACACTCTAATAGTGTTTAAATGGCTCTAAGTTTGTCTAACGCTAAACGGTTCCACAAGTACTGCAGGGAACGGATTTTATGGAAATTGCCTTTTTTTCTGCTAAAGAGATAGATTATATTCGATTAAGAATGTCCACGATTTAGCTTTCCCTGATTCCATATATACACATTTGATGTTGTTGCCTTTTTTGCCTTTTTTAAGATATTTGCCTTTTTTAAGATATTTGCCTTTTTTTGCCTTTTCAACCTTTAAAAAAGTGATTATAGCATTTAAAATTTTTTTTTAAGATTAAAAAATATCACATTGCCCATGCGGCTTATAGAAGCGCAGAGACCTCTTGCCAAATTGGTGTTGGAAAAATTCAAAGCCGTTTTCTCAGCTAACGAAGGCTTGGGGACAATAAGGGGTGTGGATAAAATTATAAAGGGCGAGGAAAACACCCTTATTCCTGATAATATGAACGTTTCAAACGTTCCATATTTAAATTGGGCGCCGCTTGTATCAACTTACGTCGAGCACACATTTAGTACATTCAAGACTTTTCTTCGCGAAAATCTAATGAAAATGCTGCCAGAAAACTTCAAAATGCATCTAGTGGTTCAATGTTACTACAACTATGCAGATTAAAGTTTTATGAGTTAGAAACTCGAAAGGATAAAATAGATTCAAAGTACAAATTTTTCATATAATGAAACTACTTCATAGTTTTTCTCTTTTTACTTGTAATATAAACATTTCTAAAATAAATGTATTTTTTGATTGTTCTTCGTATTTTCTGTCTTTTTTTAGTGCTTTATTTTGCTTTTTTTGCAATACCTAGTGCCTTTTCCTGCCTTTTTCGCTATTTTATTTTGCCTTTTCAAGGCACATTAAACAGGTAGTATCAGTAGAGCAGCTGATTTGATTTATTTTCAAATTATTTTGTCTCGAAAATGTCAAATCTTTTTAATTTTTTCTCACAAAAATTCTGAATTGTTAAAATCTATTTGCTTGTGAAACCTTTTTCCATACAAAACAAGCGATTGAATAGCAGCTTTTGGAACGTTCGCCCAACTCAGCAGCACGACCGCTGATTACTGGGCCTTGCAAAGGATGGATCAATGCTTCGAGAAGCAAACAAATTTACTAGGAAAGAAAGTTGCATCAATTTTTATTTTTTCCAATTTAAATTTTTTATTTTTTATAATTTTTTGTATTTCACATGGCACGCTTTGATTTAGAAGAAAAAATTCAGAACAGTTTTTGACACTTTCGATACCAGAAGCAACAACAAAATACACGCAAATGTTGTTTTTGCTCTACTGATACTACCTGTTTAATGTGCCTTGACTGTTAGCTTACCTAAAAAATGTAATTTACATTCAGTTAAGTTACATATGTATATGTACGCATTAGGGATGTTTCGAATGTCATATTTTTCACATTCGAAAATGCGAATGCGAGTCCGAATTTTCGGAATACGAATGTGCGAGTGCGAATGTTAGGAATAACATTAAAGAAGCTATAATTAACTTAAGTCACCGCATTATTACTTACATTTTTTTTAAATTATTAGAACATTGAACCAAAACTTAACCTACACAGTAGTGGGATTCATGAAACGTCGCAAAGTTGTTGCAAATGTCGCATTTGTTGCAAAATTTGCCACCTTGCGGCACAGCTGATTACTTTTGTATGGAAACTTTCAAACATTGAAAAGTCAATGTCGCGAAAGACATGATTTTTTGTTGTCTTCGAATACTTCAAGAAAAAATATGCCAGTTAAGGCTCCTTCGAAATATAATTGTAAAAAGTTTTCTTTTTCACTTACGTGCGGCATTTTTTTTTTAATTTTACATTTGCAATCTGGAGTTGTGATAGGACGTTCATACAGCTTTGTTTGCAACGCTGCATTTCACCAAAAATGCCACTTTTTTAATCTAGTAATCACAGTTCAAAAGAGGCATATTATATTTCAAAAAAGTAATTTTGCTGCCTCTTCTCCTATGAGGCGTTTTCTTAGAGGCTCGTATATAAGGCCGACTGCACTGAAGAATTGCTGACTTGGAACGCTTGCGGGTGGAGCACTCAAATATTTGCGGGCCAGATCTGTCAATTTGTCGTATTTTAGTTTAGTTTTCATCGTTGAGCTCGTTTTTCTTTAAGATAAGCCTTCAATTGAGCTTTAATTTCACATTTTTTAATGTCTTCAGATTCTAAATCCGGGCCTTCGCTTTCGCTGGACGAATCTACAATTATTTCTCGGTTGCTTATAAGCAGGGTACGGATTTTTATGACCTAAAAGCCTATAAAAAAGCAAAATAAAGTAACGAAATATGCTGGAAAAGGCAAAATAAAATGAATAATATAAAAAAAAAACTTTTTAATATACAACGCTTTTATAAATGGACTAAAAAGTAGAAAATAATATTTCTCAG
>NW_016179375.1:0-828 GCF_001687245.7 Rhagoletis zephyria | reverse complement strand
GCTAACAGTTGTTTAAATTATCTCCAGGTACAAATTACAGTTTTTTCGAAATTTCCGATTTCAACGAACAAATTAATATTTCTCTTTCGATTTTTGTAAGTCAATTTTTAAGATAAAAGGGTAGGATGAAGGATCAGCGTTTCCTCCTTTGAAGCAAATGGTGACAGCTGTCCTTTGCATTCCAGTCGGCATAGCAAATGCGGAACGAACCTTTTCCCAAATCAATTCGAACAAAACAAGAAATAACCCAGAAATTTCTCAAGTATTTTTTATTAAAAAAATGCTTCAGGAGGTACTAAATTTGAGGTATCGAATCGAATGCTCAAAAAATTTAACAAAGAAACTTACGAAAAGAAATTAAATTCAATTTTATTAAAACAAAATGTGATTTAAATGTTCCATTTTTAAAATTTGCATGGCTAAATAATTTTTTCTTATTTTAAATGAATCGTTTTTTTATTTGTGTCTAATAAAATTAAAAGACCATAATTTTTATACCCGGGCGCACTTGTGCACAAGGGTATTATAACTTTGTTCACATAACGGTTGTTTGTAATAGGCATAACGAATCGAGATAGATATAAACAAATGTATACATAAATGATCAGAATGAAAACAGAAATCGATTAAGCGGTGACTGTCTGTCCGTCTGTCCGTCCGTCCGTCCGTCCGTCNGTGCAGGACGGATGGTATTGAAAATGGGCAAAATCGGACAATAACCACGCCTACCTCCCACATAACGGTAATTTTCAGAAATACGAAAACTTTGATATTGTAGAAACTACTGAAGATTATTCACTCAAAATTGATATTTACAGTAAGTTTTAG
>NW_016179374.1:0-7323 GCF_001687245.7 Rhagoletis zephyria | reverse complement strand
TATTTCGAAATCAAAAGATATTTTGCGGTCGCTCAAAGTTTTCCGTTATATGGGGAAAAAACAAGTGGTTGTGGAAATAGTATCGAATTCTTGAAAATCAATATTTTTCGATCGGAAAACTCTGTTTCTCTTCAAAAGACTTCAGAGAATATTGATTCTAAAGAATTGTACAGAAAAGAATTGTATATAAAATACATGGGAAATTTAAAGCCATTCGAAATATTTTTTGATTTCAAAACAGATAAAGAAACAGTATAGAAAAATCTTAGCGGGTGTGAGCATTAAAATTCCGACTTTACCTTTTTTTGGACCACCCTAGTGTGCATACTAATTTACGCTTATAAATTTTTTTGTAATTAATAAATTTGTAATCAAACACGCAAGTTTTCATTTAAATGAGAATTACACACTCGTATGAAGCTGCTATTGTACGACTATCACATTATGTTATATACTTAGGCCTACCAAAGATAGTTTGTACCTCTCTGAGGGACTATTTAATCATAAGACAGGTTTGCAAGCAATTAAGATTTTTTAACCAAGAGCAAAACTAGCTACTCCCATGTAAAAACGCTGCCTTAGACCAAAAATCCGCATAATTTTTTTTCTGCCACGTAGTTTTCAAGATATCGCCGCATAGCGCGTTTCGATTAAAGAAAAGAGGAGAATCCGTTAATCAAACAACAGATCAAAACAAAACAGGGATATGTGCTTTTCGATATAGAGCAATCCTAGGGTGCGGGAGCATGAAAATTCCGAATGTACTTTTTCACGTGGATTTTTGGATCTCCCTAATGCACACCTAACCATATTAACTGGTATATTAGTACACACATACTTACATATGTTTAGCCAATGAATTAGAATCTAATCCGTTTAGCTTTTTAGGCACCATTGAAAAAGAAAACCTCTCACACTAGTTTGCTCATCACAGCGACAGCTAACTAAAAAAAATTGTCCACGCATTTCATTTGTATATTTTTTACTGTTTTTTTTTTTTAATTTATATCTTCTGTATGTTTCTAGATATGCACGTACACATGTTCTGCCATTTTCAAGGTTGAACAAGTCTCAGGCAGGCAAACCAAAAATTAAATTAAAATTAGATAAAATGTCCAACAACAAATGTGGCTGTAATAAAAAAATTTAGAAATCTCTTAAACACATTTGATTTGGTTGATCTACGAAACTTAGCGACCGACGCACCAATCAACCAATAAACTAGCCAAACTGCTGCTAAACGCCACCAATTCAGCGAACAATTGTTTTTTTTTTGTTTTTTTTTGTAGCGTTAAACATCAACCAACCAATACAAAAGTGATAATACAAAAGTCGCATCACATCTCAAGAAGATATTTATTAGCCATAATTTTAATTTTTATTAAAATGCTTTAAACTAGTTTATTGTGCGCTTCTATCCAAAAAACCAATAACAAGTTTACCTCGAGAGCAACCAAACTTTGAATAATGTATCCAAATAAACAAAAATCTTTAAAAAAAAAAAAAACTCTTACTCTTAGTTGGGATTTAGAAATAACAAAAAAAAATTAGCAAGTTTTCAAAGCTATTTAATATTCAATTTTAGCCCAGAAAAATTATAGTATAAATAGCTCACACGTGTACTCACTCGCTTACATTTTGGAACAAAGCCCTTGACTCGCTGCACGCATCGGGTGCTAATGTCCTTAGCGAGAATTTTTCATAAGTACTTGCATAAAAGGAAAGGATAAACATAAATTTCTATAGGATAGCAGCTTTAATGGCTGAATTTTGAGAATGATCGGCATTATGCGACATAATTACTTATGCACTTCGATCTATCAACGACCTTAGGGATAGGTTTATCAGGGTATAGAAATCGGTCGATAAAAGTCACTTTGTTTAAAACCTGCCGACGTCATCGACATCACCGGTAAAAACAAGCACTATGACTATTCTGCCTTCTCGAATTTAGATAGAGAAGCAAAATGCGTGGGTCTGATGGTGAATGAGGAGAAAACGCAGACGATGGAACGATGAGCTGTGTGAGCTTTACACCGATATAGACATAGTGCAGCGGATTAAAGTACTGCGGATCCGCTTTCTCGTCCAGATCATAAGAATGTTTAGAAACGCTCCAGCTCTAAAAATATACAATGAGAATAGCAGTGCTGGTAACATGTCCAAGTTTGGTCAGTTGGCACAGAAGAGAAACGATTGGCGTGCTTTATTGGACTCGATAAGAATCGCTTAGGCGATTATAGTGCCAATCAAGAAGAATAAGAAGTATATATCTAGCTGAAACTTCAATCTACTATCTATTGAAAGCGGTGTTAAATCGATATCGAGAATATTTCATGTTTGCCGTAACAAGAAGATAATTAGTGCAGATCGAAAATTCCTTTGACTATATACTTCTTAGAATTTTAAGTATGTCCAGGACCCAATTAGTGCTGATAGCAGCATTGTGATACGCGTTCTCTGCGATCCTTTATTTTTTTCTGCTTTCATGATTCGTCTCGGTTTCGTCAAACCATTTAGATTTTTGGATGAATCTAGTTAGGCTAGGAATGGTTCATATGGAGATCTCCCCAAGATTTTGGAACGAAAAACTTCCGAGTGTTTCATGCCTTATTCATGCCAATGCTGGGCACTCGCAAAGCAATTGTAGGATCGTTGCCTTACTTTTGTCAAGTTGCCTTACTTTTCTCAGCTACGGTACCGAGGGTGGGACGTAAGAGCCATTTCAGTTGCATGTTCGCCAATGGCAATGGGCCAAAGTCCCTGCCAAAGTGCATCGGCCGTAAGTGCGAATTGCAAATGCAGTTACCTATGACAGTTTGTTGTCTCTGCTTCGGATTCATCAGGAGATTATCCGGCCTTAGCAAACTCGTCAGCCCTCTTATTTCCATGGATGTTCTTATGGCCAGGAACCCATATGAGGGAAATGTCTAGTAACACAATCTCTGCAGTCTCTGAAATTTATGCTTTTCGTAATCCTACGCATTTCCTCTCGAATGCTTTACAGGCCTTTCCATTCCCAGTACTTCCGCTTGGAAGAAGCTAGCAAGTTCGGTAGGTGGAACAAGAGAGTTACATTCAACGCTTCAGAGAACACCCCCGTCCCTACACCGCAGTCCATTTTAGACCCGCCAATATAGATTTCAGTGGTATTCTCCTCGACAGTCCTGCACCTAATCCAATCGCGTCTAAAAAGAAACTTCACCTGAAAAATTTTCCTGAAGTCTGTCGTAAATAGGAGGTGTATAATCTGATTGTTTACCTGTTTCTAGAAGCTTGTCAAGAATACCACTCTAACCTTGCCAGCAGCCTGACTTTTTAAGTCTGATTGCCGAGGACGGGGCAGATTCGCGGATGTTGAGTTCTATTAGCAAATAATGCAGGATCACATTAAGCGCATCAGATGCGCACGACTTAATTGCTCCCGTAGCACTTGCACAAGCTGCTCCTTGTACACCGCCTAATTTCCTGACGTTGCATGGTTTATCTAATGCTGGCCACCAAACTAACGCCCCGTAAGTTGTCTAGTATTGGTCAGATGATAGCCGTGTTCATCCAGAGGACAAGCTTTGGCTTTAGCTCCCAGTTACTACTAAATATTCGTTTGCTTGTGTAATAAGCTGGGTAGGCTCTGTCTACGCGCCCAGCTCAGTTTGGTGTCTAATACGATATCAAAATATTTCGCCTCAAAGGACAATTTGAGAAACGTTCCATTAAGGGAGGGAAGCTTGGCATTTTTGTATGATTTCGCTTATCGTCACCACTACATCATCTGCAAATGCTATTACCTTCACTCCACCATTGTTGAGATCAAGTAAGTTGTTAGTAAAATATGTATATGATTGGATCCATTACAAATTACGCAGGGAGTCCGATAAGTAGTATACCGCGAATTAACTTAAGAATGATAATAATAAGAAAAATAATAATTATTTGGGAAATTTTTTTTAACCTTGTAGTTATTTTTCTCCATTTTTAGTACTTTTTCAAAATGGCTCAAGTGGAAAATGTTGATAAACGATAACAATAATACGATTTTATGAAAAAAAAAAACAAAGACTATTTTTTTCACAAAAAGGCCACCTTCTTTTTTCTTCAAATTTACAGGGTTTATGGGTGTCTATACGTACTACTTGCCATAAAAATTTCGTTTGGTATTTTTCCGTACCTTAGGTTAAGTTACGTTAGGTAAGCGGGCTGCCTCCGCATATGGAGGCTTACTTGGACTCGACTGAGCTGTCCATTGTGATGCCCTTAGAGGGAAGAAGGAAAAGGACGCAGGGAGGCTGGAAAAAGAGAGTAGCGGGGTAGAAAAAGCTGTGGGAGAAAGACGACACTTATGCCTTTTTGTCAGAGAAACGCTCCGTTCTCGCAACGAAGCTCTTCAGTCGATTGATGTCCACTACCGAGAGCTCATCGGCAGTGTGGAAAAAGTGCGACCCAGGGTTCTTAAACCTTAGGCTCGCAAGGACAGGACACCAGAGCAGCAAATGTTGAGATGATTTTTTTGTCTTTAGAACCTCTTAAATACTACCAACTTTTAAGATTTCTAGTTTGTTCCGGGAATGAGTTTTTTAAATTTTTGAAACTATTGTAAATATGTCTTTAAAATTAAAGAATTTTTACAAATAGCAATAATACTGAACCATTTTGAAGAAACAAACAAAAATTTCTACTCAAAAGAATACACGTGTTTTCCTAAAATGTAAAATTTTTGGGTTTTATACTTAGTCCTACAATTTTCGTTTGGTGTTTTAATAATACAAAAAAAACTAAAAATTACAAACTTACCCGAAAATCTCCTGCTTTGAAACTAAAGCGTTACTACCAGGTTTTATATCTTGGAAGGAAATGAAATAATAAAATATAATAATAAAATTCTCCATAAACCGTATGCAAACATTCAAAATTATTTGTTTGTTTGATGAAACCTTAAGAGGGGAAAAAATTTAAAAAAGCTACAGTTTCTGTATCAAATTTTTTAATTTGTGTTAAAACCTGTTATTTTATAATAAAAAAAGATAAAATAAAAGAAGTAATGAGTGGTCAAATGAAAATGCGCAAAAATTTTTGTATGAAAAATGACGAGGAAAGAATGTTACTCATACGCCATGTACACCTGCGTAGCACTCTTTTCTGCCCATATTTCATACCAAAAATCCTTGCAATTTCCATTCGACCACTCATTCCTTTCTTATTTATCAATTGATTTTCTTCATTGGTAGCTTAATTTTTTTGTAAAGGAAAATCGTTATTTTTTATTTTTCCCCTGCTAAAGTGTGAATTTTTAATTTTTTCATCAAATAAACAAAAAATCTGGAATTACTAATTAATTTCTCAGAAACTACCAGGCCTCTGCAATGAAAACCAGCTTCTCATAAAAATACAATCGCCGTTCAAAGTAGGCGTAAAACTGTAGGTCCCTCCCCTTTGTGCGACACCATCAAGGCGCACGCCACAAATTGGAGGAGAAGCTCGGCCAAACACTAACATATGTGTAAGCGGCAATTTATTATTATTATTATTATCGGGCCTATCGGAAAGAGATGTATACACGGTTTATAGAAAATTTTGTTAGCTTTCATTTGCCGAATTTCATATTAAAATTGTTTAACTAATTAAACAAAACAGCTGATACGAATATCGGTTGTGCCTATCTTCGAAAACTGTAAATGAAGTCGGTTTCATAACACCATTTCAAACCGATATCGGTTTCGAATTTTGGCAATTTGCAATTTCGACATTTTTTTTGTAGCAGCTCTGATTAATGTTGCGTCCTTTTGAAAAGCAGTCAATAAATTAAACAACCTACAACACATTTGTTTCACAATGTCTTTCATTTTATTTAAATTCTAGTTTCATTGTTTATTGTAATGTTTTTCGTTGCATTCTTTAACTATTTACGTCAGCCAAGAAAGATTCGATTCTTGGCAAAGCGTTACAAAAACATATATATACTTAAATTCAATTCAATACATTTGTGGCTTGCTCGAGAGTTTATAAGATTTTTTTAAATGTCAGTAAAACTCAGTTACGCTAGCTTATATAAATAACTGTTTTTCTTTTCATTAACTTTTTCATATGTTATTTTTATACTCATGTTAGTTATCATTCATAAATTCCTTTTTTTTAATCTTTGTTGCATACTTTTGTGAGCACTGCAGCCTGCATTTTTTTTATTAGAATCAATGATCAAATTTTTATTTATAGCTTTACATTCACTCAAACCTAACCATATTAATTTTTGTTAATAACTTTATTTCTATTACTTCATTTTTATAGTCAGATATAAATTTCTCGTCTTAAGGGCTGTCTGCTGCTCTCAAGAAAAACTTAAAATAAATGGAAAAGAAGTTTTCTGCTATCAACGTTTCTTAAATCAATAGGTGGCTCTCAAGGAAAAATGCTCGTATATTTATTTCTTCAAAAAAAAATTACAGCAACAGCAAAGTACTTATTCTATGTCAATAACGTTCCCACAAAAGCGCCAAACGGGAATAAAAGTATTGAGAGAAGTTTGAACGGGAACAAAATGAGGACAAACGGTTCGGGAACGTTTCTGACAAGAACAAAATGTGCACAAAACTCTCGGTAACGTTCTCAAGAAGAACAGAATGAGAACGAAACCTTCGGGTGCGTGAGAAAAAAAGAATAAGAACACAAGTATCGAAAACGTTTTCACAGAGGATCAAATAAGAACAAGAGTCTGAGGAAAGTTCTGCTAGAGAACAAAACGAGAACATAATTTTCAAGAACTTAACACTAAGAATGGGAGGGACGTCAGCCCTGATTGTTAGTTCTCAGCCAGAGGAAAGAAAGCTGAATCTTTTCAAATTGTAGATCGTTTATCATTATGGAACATTTTCAGCGCAAGAAAAGTTCGTGTCTTAAGTCCTTTGTTGACCTTATTCATTTGCATAATTATATTTCGGTTATTTTTTGACTAATTTTAATATTCAAGTATTTCAAAGTAATGTAATGCTATGAGAAAAATTTTGTTCTCGCTTCCTTTCTCCGCGAATAATTCAGAGAAGATGTGTGCTCGTTTCGTGCTCTGTCAGAAAGTTCTTCGAGACTTTGGTTCCCAAATTGTTCTTCGAGAGAAAGTTCCTTAGTTAATTTTGTTGCCATTTTGTTCTTTTACAAAACGTTCCGAAGACAGAAATAATGAAAACTATTTCTTGTGAATTTTCTTGAGGACTGCAGACAGCCCTTCAGGATAAGCGATTTTTACTTCTTATGCATACATATGCATGTAGTTAGATATACATATTTTTTTTATTTGTGGGCGCTCGCGCCAAACATAAATATTCGTTACAGAAT
>NW_016179373.1:2507-7324 GCF_001687245.7 Rhagoletis zephyria | reverse complement strand
AAAAAACTTAATAGACCTATCTTCACTAGTCCACATTTGATAGATAAAAACGAAAAACCATTAAGCCGCAAACCTCTTGCAAAATTATTCAAATACGGTAGAATATCTAGGTACAATCCTGCATGAAAAATGTTCAAATATACATAGCTACATATACCAACAAATTTAAAAACTGGTTACATTATGTACCATCGGTCCTTCGTGATACCACTACGAAGTGTGAAGAAAGAAGCGGAAAATGTTGTGTGTTCGGAAAGAAGTTTCGCAGACAGCAGATGTTAGTGCCGGAGACCTCCACTGCGCAGCCTCAAAGAATGGCTGAAATGTTTCCACCTCATTATCCTCTAAGCAGCTGCGACAGTGTAGATCCGTCTCACTGTCCATTCACCCAATAAAATGGAGAGTTGCGGCTTTGTGATCATAAGGAGATCCCTTGACCGGACTACCCTCGGCCTGAGAGACCTTGCAGTAACGTATTCCCAGTTTTAGCTACGCTGATACAAAGCCTCTCTGTTCAAGGGCATAGAGCTCTTTCAGACTTGCCAGAGTGTATGAACCCAAGTGCCTACGCCGCAATATAGTAAAAGCCTCGTCATCCTTCATGCAGCTGCGACAGACGGGGTCCGATAAGATAATTAATCTCACTGCACGAACCCCGAAAGGAAAATTTCCACAGTCACTACACTCTTTAGAATCGAGAGATCTGGCTTCACAAGCTTACGGAGATCCCTAGACCGCCCCCTGTTCACCGTCGGACAGAAATACCTCGCCGTGCACGTGCCTCGGTTTTACTGCAGCGTTCGCTGAGTTGACTCGAAGCCCATCTTCCTAAGAGAAGGCCACACGTAGTCAAGGGAGCTTCCACCATCTCTCTTCTTGGCGATAATTCCTTAAGGGTGCCGCCTCTTGCCAGTTCATCAGCCGCGCAATTTGCAGCGATATCACTTCTGACGTGGCACCCAGACAAGTAAAAAAAATAGTATTCAAACGCTATCGCAAGCGAATTAAGTCATTCCCCAACAAGCTTCGAGCGTACGGTAAGTGAGCCCAGGGCTCTGATTGCCGATTGGCTGTCTGTGTAGATATAATCTTCCTTACCGTCATAGCGTCTAATAGCAGGCAAACGACTACTTCCTTAATAGAAGCAACCTCCGCCTGAAATACACTATAGTGAACTGGAAGCCTAAATATAAGTTTTTTGCAGAGCTCTCTGGAAAAACCCCCTCCACCGACCCTTCCGTCGAGCTTCGATATATCCGTGCAACTTATTCGCAGCGCATATAGTCAAGTGAATTAATCGAACGCAACAGAGATAAAGGTAAGGCATTTCCCAATGCCAATGCCCTGATTTCCGCTAAGCTATCACAGTAGATGCTTACCTTCCGGCGTCGCGCATTGCAATCTCTTTAACAATTATTTTTTGACTTTTATTTAATTACTCCTTAAATAACAGTTTTTTCCTGACTTTTATTTTATAAATCCAAAATAACAATTATTTTTCATTTTTATCTAAACAATCTGTAAATAACAGTTATTTTTGATTTTCATATTATATGTCTTAGATAACAGTTATTGAAAAGTTTTATTTATAAAAGTCATAAATTTAAATCATTTACTGACTTTTATTTTTAAAATCATACTTATAAAAGTCATTTGAGTATAAGTCGTTGTAAACTTTTGTTCTCCAACACCATCTTAACTGCGAAAAATGATAATAACTTTCATAGGTATGACTTAAAAAATAAAAGTCGGTGAGTGATTATAAATATTTTATTTTATAAATAAAAGTCTTCAATAACTGTTATCTAAGACATATAATATAAAAATCAAAATTAACTATTATTTATAGATTATTTAGATAAAAATCAAAAATAATTGTTATTTTGGATTTATAAAATAAAAATCAGAAGTAATTGTTATTTTTTTCTTTTTGCATAAAAATTACAAATAAAAATTTATTTTCAACGATGATTCTCCGAGAAAAAAGAAATCGATTAGTATGTATCACTTAGTTGTAGAACATTTCCTTCATAGTGAATTTTTCAAGAACAGTTTTCATCAATAACTGTTATGTTCAGCCCTGGCTAAAGCTTTTGAAAAATGCCGAAGTGGATTTTAACTTTAGGGCGGAGTAATTGGTAACTTCGGTTTTTGACAGCCTTAAATTTCGGGATCTGCAGAAAAATTTAATATTTTGGCGAATATGTTATTAAGTGGGCAGTTTGTTCAAACCCCACATATATGACTCGCTAATTTCCCACGCTAGAGGATACCACATTGATTTTCTGTCTTCAAGAAATACAATTTTCACGACTGGAAAGTTACTCAAAATCACTGCAACAAATAATGGCCTCGCTCATTTTTCAAAAGTTGAATTTCAAAAGAAAGAGTTAGGGCCTTCTTATATTAAGGTAACATACAGATTGATAGATAGTAGTTGGTTTCATTCTTCAAATTGCATAAAAGCTCAAAAGCTAATAAACTCAAAAATATCAAACAGACAATGTAGCCTATTTGGATGTAAGTATAAGTACATACATTACAAACATAATATTATATACATACATACATATATTTCGTATAGGTATATGCATATGAACATGTTAATTACCTACATCTGTGCTCCAGCTGTTGGTATGCACAAAAGCTCCGCCAAGTCTTTGGTGGTAATAAAAATGCATTAATGCAAATTTATGTTTGTTTGTTTATTTAGCTCTTCATGTTATCCCTTATTGCTTTTATAATCATTTTGTTTTGTATTTCGTACGTTTTGT
Organism: Rhagoletis zephyria; assembly: GCF_001687245.7. Classification (NCBI taxonomy): domain Eukaryota; kingdom Metazoa; phylum Arthropoda; class Insecta; order Diptera; family Tephritidae; genus Rhagoletis; species Rhagoletis zephyria. Next base: position 4,550 of record NW_016179373.1, on the reverse strand, counting down.
ACAATGTACTTAATTTTTTATTGACTTTTTTTCCTCTTCTTATCTGTTTATTTGCAGAGGGTCGCGTGGAGGTCTCACGCGAAGGCAAATACCTGTCGACACTATCCGGCGCAAAGGTTTTGGGTGAATTGGCCATATTATATAACTGCCAGCGTACAGCTACCATTACTGCTATAACGGAATGCAAATTATGGGCCATAGAACGACAATGCTTCCAAACGATAATGATGCGTACTGGCCTCATACGGCAAGCGCAGTATACAGATTTTCTCAAGAGGTGAGTGAGACAAATTACGATTTTCGTTTTTGTACATTCTTTAAGATTTTTTTCTTTGTTTTTTTTTTATAAAAAAAGTATATTTGTTAATATGTTTGTTTGTGAATGAAGTACCTGCTATGTACACTTTCGTATTTCCCTCCAATGCGGAAAAATAATGAAAAATTTATTAATTGTTTATTTTGTTTTAATTTTTTTTTTTAGCCTTTAAACCTTAAATATCGATAATGAAAGCACACCATTAAAATGTAAAGACATCGAAATTCCCGAACTGTTTACTGAACTATCAAAATTTGTATTAATTCATTTTTTGAGTTTAGGTTCTCCAAATTTTTCAAAAGTTGCTCAGCACTTTCCATTACAACGTTCGAATAGTAAAAAAAGTACCATACTACCCTTTTGAATTAATTCTTGTTTTTTATTTTATTTTTATATTGTTTGAAGAAGAAAAAAATTTGTATTGCTGTTTTATTCAATTTAAAAAATTATTTTTATTTATTTTTGATTTATTTGTATTTGGTTTTTCTTTTCATAATTCAATTTTCTGTTATTTATAACTGTTTATTATATCCTTTTTATTGTTTTCAAAAGAATAATATACAAACATTTGTGTTTTTTTAATTTGATTAAATTTTTAAAAACTTATTGCTAAAAGGCGAAAAGTATAACGCTAAGACCTCCTTGTTAGAAGATCTTTCAATTTGCCTTTCGAAAGATAGTAAAGAGCTTTGAGATAGTTGCCAGAATTGACAATTGCCTTACGAAACACTTTTGTCTTTCGAGAGACTGTGGTGAGTTGAAAGACGATGGCCAGTATTGCGCTGTAAAAGCTCACTCTGGTCGTCACTAATGTAAGCAGCAACGCTGTGCTTTAAAAGCTTTAAAACGCTATACCCACGAGAAATTTTGTGTGTCGTTACTGAATATAAAACAATGATGATTACAGGGAGCTTTTACTATTTTAAGTTTAAAGCAGCGCTTCTTCGAACGTACCTCAAATTTCTTGGGAACTACTTTTTGGAACACATTAACGTTGTTATTGTTACTTTCCAAGTGGAAGCACTGACTTCCCTCAGAGCTTTATACCATTAATTTATATTATTTTAGAACTCAGATATATTTGAGTTTTTTTACGTCTCAATCAATGATAAATTGATTTCTGTAAAGGAATTCCGCCTTAACAGAAGTTGAAATGTATCAATCCTAGCCAAATACTCCCGCATATATCTCGTTTTCCCAAAGAAAAATCCCACATTCCGACTTAGTCGGTGGACCAATGAGTAACCAGATGTTAATTATGGCTAATACGTAGTTGGAAGTAAGTTTAATACTTAATACCTAGTAGCTTGTCGGCAGCTCCTCGCCAACTTAGATCGACTGCGATACATTGAAATGCACCATGCGTTCTTAGATGGAGACTCGAACCCATTTTAGGGGTTCATTTAGAATTTGCACTACTAAATATATATTGCCTATGTGTTTTAAAAAAAGATAGCCAGGCGGTTCCGCGAATCCTTGTAAGCTAACTGGCATTTTCATAGACCCTCTTTAAGGCCGCGATTACTTCATACATACATATGTATGTAAGTGCCTACATAAATTATTCTCATGCGCTTCGTTGGCGACCTCATTGGCAACCATTCTTACATTCTGTAGCGCACAACAGCACTGCACATTGTTTTTGTCTTTGTATATGTAGTCGCCATGTTGGGCAATGGCCCCAGCGATCACTTTCAGTTTTTACCATCGACAAGAGTTACACAACA
>NW_016179373.1:0-2252 GCF_001687245.7 Rhagoletis zephyria | reverse complement strand
GGAAAAAAATATTAAAATCAAATAGAAACGTAATTGATCTTACTATAAACGTCAACGAAAGTACTGTATATCGGTAAATATTCAATTCAATTACGCGCATATTAAAATGACCGCGTTCGTACTGAAAAAGCATCCGAGAAGTGAATAATCAAGAAAAAACTAAAAAAAAAATTTATTTGCATGTTGCCTGCAGCGGAATTCGAACCCGACCATCTCCGGATACCAACAACTTGTGGCAAGCATCTTTGCGCACTCAGCTACACCCAGTCATATAAATTTGCTTTCAAATGTTGAATATCCATCAACACCAAAGAACGCGATTTGTCCGGATAAATATGTATGTACTATGTATGCACGATTGACAGAAATTCTTGAGAATTCTACTCTCATTCTACCATTCTTGCTATGTGTGTATGTGTGTTTCGTCACCGCTCTCAGTGCGGCGCTCTGCATGCTTGGGGTGCGTATGTACACTTACATATACATACTCAGATGTGAACAGTCAAATACGTGCGTAATAAATTTTGTATGAAAATATTATTTTTAAATACGAACATTTTTAAACGACAATCAAATATAAAGTATTCATTTTTACTATGCATTATTTCCCTCAGTGTAGGTAGTCAAAAGAAATTCTTAAGCTGACCCAGCACCAACTCGCCCTACTGGTAGATGTCCAGAAAGAACACAACCCAATAGGAGACTTAACTTTATCGTCTCCAACGCCCCTCGCCGAAACTATTTGAAGGGCAACGAATTAGGATCATATCAGCACCTTTTTCTCAGCCGCTAGGATTTCGCAAGACTAAGGTTTAAGCGCCGGGGATTGTATTTTGTTATACATAACTACCGAAAGAACTCCCTGGACGTTCTGTTCAGTGTTGATATAATGTCACCTTACCTTACCTGAGTAGTCGATGAAAGAATCTGAAGCGGTATTTACCCTACTAGTTAGTTATAGCGGGAATTCGAGAGTGATAATTTGGTTACATATAAGACAGCCTGACTTAGGGCTCCGCGTAAGCATTGCTACAAGATTTGAGGAGGTGAAAAAAATATAAATAAAATTGAAGTCCCACCTTCGTAAATGTTATGAGTTTTTCACAGAAACGTCTACCCTACTCTAGCCACCCAGCCGCCTCCATAATGATCACCTTTTTGAGGCACACTGTATGGAAGCACCAATATTTATTGGACAATGTATGTATAATGTGTATATATGGATTTTCATATGCATATATGTATATAAATATGTAACTATTTGCACATTTGATCACCAAAAAGTGAAAATGCCTGCGGCAACATGAACACCACCAACCAAATAAACTGCCTGCCAGTCCACAGGTCCATCATTGCGCCACGCCATGCGGCAGTGCGTGTGGTTAGAGTGCCATTAACGCTAACAATTTTTCACTAATATGTTGTTTTTATGATAGCTGTTAATAAATGTTAATGTTTCTCTAATGCTGTCCATCAAAGGCAAGTCAGAAGTTGCATGGCAAGGCGTTGGACAGCCAGCCAGCTACCCGCCAGCGTTGTGCATTTATGGTTGCAACACGCATTGTTGACAAAGCATAGCTACATACATACATATGTATGTTCCTATATAGGAGTGCCGATGGAGGCATTATGTGCAGTCGCAGTTTGCTCGCAGCTCGCTTTTTTTGGTCGCTTATGCGACATTGACGTGAGTGTTGGCTGTCTAAGCTGAAAGGATTGTGTCAGCATTGGATGAGCTGCAGGCGGTTTAACGACAATTCGGCCAACGATCAAAGCAAGTCGTCGTCAAATACTAGCTAGCTTCTTATTATTCGTTTATTTACTTATTTTAATGTTTTTTTTTTTAATTTTTTTGATTTTGCAAAGACTTTCTCCTCTGCGAGTTAGTGATGCGCGGAATAACACTGAAATGCTAAGCAGCTAACCATGCGGCAAACTGTTAGCCAGCCAGCCAGTGGACTAAGTAGAAAATATATATGTACATATGTATGTAGGTACTCATATGCATGTACGGTGACGAAAATATAAATAGGCACGCAACATTTTAAGACCGAATTTAAAACTTTGTACAAAAATTGGGAAAATTAAAAAAAAAATAAAAAAAATTTCATCAAATTTTCGAACTGTTTTAAAAAGATTTTTTTTTTTTAAATTTTGATATGCAGTCTTTATATATAGTGTAAATTTTGAAGTGTGGTTGTTGTTTGGCAATTTTTATTTTTTTGCCAGTTCGAAAATTTTTTATATGGAGC
>NW_016179371.1:0-7325 GCF_001687245.7 Rhagoletis zephyria | reverse complement strand
GTAGAAACGAAGTCAGCATTATTGTCCCAGATCCGTCCAAAGGTAACCAGTTTGTAGCGAGTTATAAAGTTCTGCAAAGGGAAGAAATTGCCACTTTGTAGGACAAAAGACAGTAGTAGTACGATAAAAGACAGTAGAAAGCACTGATTTGGGATAGAGAAAGAAACAGTACCGTTCCTTTTCATACCCTTTGAATTGCTGCTGGGTACATATTTACATATACACAAGCAGGGGCTTTTTATTCATGACAGTCTATAACCACAAAACCAAGCCACAAAATCCTCCTTCGCATAATTTCCCACACATACACACACGCACACTAATGCAATCAGACATGATCATGCATCGATGCTCAGCTGCTCACAACTGCCGCACGCCGAACGAACAACACCTTTTTAAACTATGTCAGTCGTGGCGGCACAGCTCTGAACCGCTGCTGCCGCTGCTGCCGCTGCTGCTGCCGCTGCTGCTGTTGTTGGATGCTAGTATGGCGCAGCCAGCAGCTACACGATTGTGCCACATTTTCGCACATTTTGCCTGCACTCCCACTCTCTGCGCCTAAAAGCTGGCTTGCTTGTTTCGGTATATTGACAATTAATGCTTATTTTTTGAACATTTTTTCGACGCACATGTGGTAAAGTGTGTGCGTACGTGGTGTGTAGGTTTCACATGCCCACAAAAGTTTATTCAAATTGTTAGTATTTTTTAGTGTTTCTCTGTTCACTGCGCTGCCAAGAGTTCATTTAACTTTACCTCAATTTATTTAATGAAATTACATGTTTTTTTTGTGTATTGCTCTTATGCTTGAAATTCGTAGGAAATTTATGTTTGAACTGTTTGTTTTTTTGCTTAGCCTGTGAACCTCATGTGTTTGATTTGTGTCAAATTCTGGGGGCTGATGGATAAACATAAATAATAAACAAAAACTTTACAGCACAAAAATAAAAACAAATCGATTTAATAGTTTTCCAAATATCTCGAGAACGGGGTGACAAAAAAATTAAAAAAAATCACACATACACACATCGAAATTCTCTATGAAAAGAAGTGTATTGTAAATTTTTTATTTTATTTTTTTAATTTTTCACATATAATATTTTGACAAAAAAAATAGTTTTTGAAAATATGCCATCTCAAAAAAAAAAATAACAATGGTAGCTCTGAGTATTGCGCAATATTTAAGTATATTACTATGGGGTGCACCCTAGAATAATTTGAGTTATGATGTTTTTTTTTTTGATACCAAAGTTGAGTAAAATGAGTACATTACAAATTTAAAATTTGTTTAACTTTCTTTAGTATTTTTTTGAGTATGCAGTATTGTAGCCCATTAAATTTAAGTATAACAAAGTACAAGTTTTAAGCTACTGCCAAATTGCGTAAATTTTTAATATTTTTTATACTGGCGGCTTTTTGCACTTTTTCTTATGGAAGAAAATGGGTAAAACCGTTTTCAAATAAAATTTAAAAAAAAATCCAACATCAGTTTTGAAATCTCTTAGAACTTGCACTTTATTATACATATGTACTAAAATTTAATGGGCTACAAAACTGCGTGCTCAAAAAAATTAAAAAAAAAAATGTTAAAAAATCGGTATATTCGTAATGTACTCAACTTCGGTGTAAAAATACCAAATAGTTTTTGTTAAATCATAAATAAATATTTTTATAAAAAGATGTCAAAAAATTTTTACTTGAAAAATATTGGATATATTAAAAATTAAATACCATTCATCCATTTTTGACCGCCACTGTATGTGCCTCTATTGTTGCGATGCTATTTGTGTATACATACATACGTATGTATGGGTATGCTTCGTAGGCCTGTCTATGTAGCTGTTTGGTACCTTATTGCTTTTTACCATTGTGCTTTATTTTTGGTATTTCCATGCGGATCAGCTGTTAATTGATTTTCGCGTTTGGTATTCATTTGAATATTTTGCACAGTAAATTTAAATTTCACCTGAATTCCGAAACTTCATCTGTGTATGTATGTGTTCTACTTTCTATGCCAATAAAATTAAAGCATGTGCCGTCAATTTATGCATCTACATCAGTGATTCCCAAAGTGTTCCAGGTAGACCCCAGGGGAGACCAGGACCAGAGGTGCGTTAAATTGGCCGGAAATCCATTATTTTAACCGGAAGTTCATTCCAGTAAAACTTTTCTGACAAAAGATACGAATTTTTGTCCGCAGAATCTGAATTTGTGGCAAAAGCATGTATGTCCAATTAAAAATAAAAGGACTTTACGTTCATCCTCGGTTATTAGTTATTCATTTTGAAAGAAAAAATTTAAAACTGTACTTTTGGCCGCAGAAAATGCTTATTTCAGCCATAGTGTCCCATTAAAACTTCTGCGAAGACATTCGTGGACACATACTTCAATTGTTGTAATTTACGTACGGAAAATGGTTGCGTACATATACGATCATCGCGAAGCTTTTTTATGATCCATCAAAGTACTAGACCTGAGTTGTCTCGCCGAACATGGCGATTATCGTTTTACAGGTATCCCTTTCAGGTATTGTTACCTAGTAGGACTTTTTAAAGATAAACTTTAGGAGTATTGGATCTATGAGTTTGACTATTAGATCATTTGCGAATGGTTTAAGAACACGAAAATAACTCATTAGGTCCGCCATTTTCAAGCTACTTAGGTTCGGCAGTCTCAGAGCGCTCCAACAGGCCTCTGTTTCTATAAGTCTGTGATAACTAAACTATTCCATGCTGTATTTGTTTGTAGGTTTGGTGTACAGGTAAGTAGTAAGAAAAATATTCAAAAGAAATACTTCCAAAATATCTTTCCACGCAAACAAGATACTTTTTAACAAGTTACTCGAGTGCATGCAAAATTTTAACCTCTTTATGTACATATGTATTTATGTTCAACAACAACATTCACTCCGTTTCCTCTACTTACTTATTCCCCACTTTATTATTAACGCTGCTTTTCCTAAATTGATCGCTTAGTTTAATTTTATTTTAAACATTTTGAACTTTTATTAAGCCTCTCTTGAGGTGTTAGTTGTTAGTGTTTTCGTTATTACTTATTGTTTATTCGCTGTCGCTTGAAATTTACAATTTCCGTTTGAGCAAGTTTTCTACGCTATGGCGGCGGTAGTTACACACTCTAAAAAGTGCATGTAAAACTACTACTGAAAAGTGTTTATTTTTCAACCAGAATCTGTTCAAGTATACGCACAAGATGTTCAAGATTTGGTTTTGAACATGAGTTGTTTAAAATATACACATGAAATATTTAAAATTACAAACATTTTGAAAGTAAAAATATATTTTTTACAATTAATAAATACTAAGTGCCAGGGGCGCACGCAGGAATATATTTTTGGGGGGAAAGGGTTTATACTTCTAAATATATGTCATCAGCAAATACTGAAAATTCCCTCTTTAAAATACATTTATGAAAGTTTTATTTACAGTATGAAATAAATAAATAAACTTTTTAAGTATCATCAATTGCATTTTATTTACATAAAATTTACAAAGAACTCAGACTATTTAAAACCGGCTTCAAAAAAGGGGAGGTTATCAATTCTTCGGAGTATTTTTACTTCTTTTATTTATTCCACCGCATAACTTTGCACCGCGTGAACCGATTCCAATAATTATTTTTTTTACCGGAAAGATGGTACCTTAAGGGTCGTCTCGTAATTTGGTTTAGATCCGATCATTAAATCATGAAAAAATTAACGGTTAAAGATGCACTCAACTTTCAAAAGTAATACAAAATTTTACAAAATAATTTTAATATAAATAAATTAAATAATTTCACGAAATTTTTACACTTTTTTATTAATTTTCGTCGATTTCTGGTTTCTCATTTTTTAATAATTCGAATAACGAAAATTTAACTGAACTTGTATTTTTATCATGTAGCTCATTTTGGTGGAACGAATTCGAAGTTAGCAAATTAAATCTTCGAATGCTTATTAAGTACATATCAGTGGTAAACTTTTTTAGGCTGTAAAGTGTAAAAAGCAACAGTAAGTGAGTATGCATTGCATATTTTTAGGACAATGTTTTCATTCGCAGTTAAACTTTAAAGAGCTCTCAAGAAAAAAAGAAAAATTCTTACAAAATGACGCACAAGAAATGGAAAAGAAAATTTTTTCTTTCAAAATTTCTTATATCATAATAAATTTAGCCCCAAAACCCACCCCTTGTGTGCGCTACGTGACAAATTTGATATGTAAAAGTAAACAGACATTGTTTAATTTTGCACACACTAGGAGAGGAAGGACTGGTTACCTCTCTTTATATGCGTAAATTTAAACGAAAATTTTTTAGAGGAAATTTTAAACATTTTATGTGTAAACTGTGAAAATGTGAACAATAAATGTTTAAAACTCAAAAAACAAATTTGAAATTTGTCCTACGCCACACATATGATAAGTAAAAGTAAGCAAGCAGTGTTTAAATTTGCATTCATTAAGAGAGGAAACTGGTTACCTATCTTAATATGCGCAAATTTAAACAAAAATTTTTTAGAGTGCAATTGTTGCAACACTTAAGCTGTAGTGTAGCGCTTTGGTTGCCACGTTGTTTGTTTTTTATTGTTTTTTGCGCTACAACTTTTGCATTGACGCTGCCGCACAGCATAGCATAGCAACAGGTTTGTGAAGTTTACTAAACTATAATTTGTTGTAGTTGCTCAATATACTTAAAAACATTCAATCAATCAATGTAAAGTAATCAACTTTAACTTATCGGCGTAACTTAGTCTTCGATGTTTTTGTTTTTGTTTTATATGTCGAGTTTGTGGCATAGGTTTATTGACATTGGCGGAAAATTAGTCTAATTGCTGAATAAAAAGTATTGATTATAAGCATTTACATATAAAACGACATAATACTCAGTGTGACTTTATTGATTGATTTACTTTAGCTGAGGTTGTTGCTCTTGAGTTCGTTTTAGTTAAGTGGTTTTCCAAGTTGTACTATGATTGGGCGTTTCGTATCTTAGCTTAGCTGAACTTGTCATGCACCCTTAGTGGCATCGCACCTTCGAAACCCTGCTATCTATCTTTTTGGATCGAGCAAAGAAAGACAGCTTGGTCCTAGGATCTCCCACGAAAAGACTCGCGTGCGCAGATTTCCAACTTCAGCCTTTCCATTGGTGTATTTACCGATTGCAGCACTTTTCTGAAACCGAGGTGGTGTCCTTCATGCCATACTTGCAATCCTTTGCTGGCCGTTTAGAAATAAACACCCCTCTTTTTGTTGGTTATATTCAGCAATAAAATCGCCACAGGCGTGAGGCTTAATCAAAAATTTCTCTGATCCAATATAGTATGAATATCATTTTCGAGACTATGCAAAAGTTTAGATTCAATATTTTAGAAAGCAGCGACCAAAAACCTTTGTCCACCGGCTGGACAGAGCGTGCGTAGCCTCTCATTGTTTCGTCTCCTAACTTGCTTGATTTTCGAAAACCGAAGCAACACCTCTCTGTATTATAATTTCATTTCCGCCCACGCAGCTATACATCTTCGCCCATAAGCAGCAAATTTGCTGTCATTTTACGGCCCGTAGAAATTAAAATCTGGGAAAATGGCGCCAGTTTTCTCTTCTACTTTTACATATGGTTTTGATATTTTTTACGAAATTGTTTTTCTATTTACGATTTTACTTTTTATGCTACTTCGTCTTTGCCACTTTTTTGCACTTTTCACAAAATGCCATAACATTTTGCTAGCTGGAGGATCATCGAGACGCAGCACTCTTCAAAAGCAGTGAGTTACACATACATATATTTTAGGGCGATGATACCCGGGTACCCGGTTACCCGGTTATCGGGTATTACCCGATTTGCCCGGGTACCCGGGTAATATACATATGTTGGTGCCGGTTAAACGAAAAACACCCGGGTAATGCGACATAAAGCTTCTTGTATAATCTTTTTGGTGACAGCACCAGCTGAATAATTGTTTGCTTCAATGTCTGCTGCTGTGATTGGCACTAAACTTTTTTTTCAAACATACTGCAGTTATACATATAAAGCAGAGATGTATGTGTCTACATTCGAGGACATCTGTACATATGTGCTTACATATACATGTAACTGCATTCATTCACAGAAAGTTTGCCACAACAAGCAATTTTTTAAGTCTCATTGCTCAACTTTTGCTCCAACTAGCACTTGCCGTGCATACAGACCTTCGTTCTTACGTATGTACTTATGTATATGAAAGTACATTAGACCGCATCGGCAAAAAAAGTTCGCCGTACATCCCTGAGTTTAAATTATCTAAATTAAATTTGCTAAGGAAGTTTTATTATTCCAGTATAACTATTTAAAATATGGTGTGTATGTATTTCTTCTTCACCTTACTCGTATAGCTCACGTTATTAGATATCGTCGGCTCAATGGAAGAACGACCTATTTCAGAATTTGGTTGAAGAACACCCTATCTCCAATTTTAGTTAATAAACGCCCCATCTAAATACAAATCCAATATATCGGCAGCTGTGATAGGGCGATTTGCATTCCATTTGCTGAGATAGGGCTTTCTTCAGCCAAATTCTGAAATCGGTCGTTTTTCAACCGTTTTATGAAGTATTTGATATACGACTATTTTTCTGCGTTTTCTTAATTTTTTCAATCTTAATATTTTAACCCTAAGATAAAAGTTAAAATTAAGATCAAGAAGATGAGGATGAAGATGAAGATGCTCTTAATCCTCGTCTTTATTTTAGTTTACTCTAGAAGTATTGTGTTCATATATTAATCAAACAATTGGTTAAGTAACCTAAGAAAATTTCTAATTTAAATTATCAATTAAAATATCACAAGATGCAGTTGTCATGGCAACAGTAGCTTTTTATAAAAATCACCAATATTTTTTGGCAAGTTTAACAAAAGTACTTTAGAATCAGGGGCTTATGACGATTTTATTTTTGTTTTTGTTTTTGTTTTTTTTGTTAGGTGATACGATCTAATGTTTGTATTACATACATATGTACTTACGAGTATAAATACTATATGAATTGCCGATAGTTGTACACACAACAGATACATATTTTTGCTAGTTGCTACTAGTTATTGATTTAGCTGTCATTTATGCCTTTAAGCCGCCTTTTTTTGTTTCATTGATTTTGTTTTCATTGAATTTTTAGCCCCACAAGTTTTTTGCCTTTTTTTCTCATAACTACTAGAACTTTTTTGCAACTATAAACATGTATCAATAGCCAAATAAAAAAAAGGCATAAAAGAAGTTAATAAAAATAGTCAAAAGAAGTTACACAGTTTGTATAACTTTTTAAGTAATTAGTACTTTATTATTTTTTGTTAAAAAAAAAAAAA
>NW_016179370.1:0-7325 GCF_001687245.7 Rhagoletis zephyria | reverse complement strand
TATAGCTAAACGGTCGCTATTCTACACTTGTTCTAGAAAATTACGCAAATGAAGGTGATGCTCACGAACATTTAGTATGAAGAATTTTTGATTTTACTACTAATATCATTATAAACTGTATAGTAAGCAACATTCTGCACAAGTAAAGTAGTCGATTTTATGTGTGGAAGCGAGAAACGTTTTATTACAAAACCTTTCTATTATTGAATCATGATAATTCTCCATATATTTTATACATATAAAATACTTGGGATTTTAATTAAAACAATTATAAAACTTTAGCCCACTGTAAAAATGTATGAGTTGGTCTACTACGCTTTCTCACTGTCGTTTAACAATAATTTAAAAATGTTAATATAAGGGCAATAATATTTATCTTTATATATTTTAGGTGGAATGGTTCAATCCCAAAATCAGAACATAAACCAACAGCAGACTCCAAATTTGGTCGCTCAACTTCAAAGACAGTTGCCAAATCAGCAAAATATATCTGCACAGCAGTATCAACATCACCAGCCACCATACTAAAGAAACTGTGGCTGTTAAATACACTGCCTCTCGATAATGTTGAATAACGGTGAAACTCATACGGATTTTTATTTGGAGAAATTTTTTCCGTTTGGAACGTGATCTTATTTTTCAAAAAAAATTCCGCCAGCAGGTGTTTCTTGCATCATACCGGCTACCTATAGTGGAAAGGCTGATTTTTATTTGGAGAAATTTTTTCCGTTTGGGACGTGATCTTATTTTTCAAAAAAAATTCCGATATTTTGCTCTCCTCCTTCATTGAAAAATGAAATTGTGCCCGGCATGGATCAGTTCAGTGATATAGAAAGGATGTTTTATTTTCGGAAATTGCTTATGTGTATGTACTTTCTCTGCTTCCCTTTTACACTTTGTTTAAATCATTAAAATAGTTGTGTTGTGAATGATACAAGTTCTTATTTTTTCATTCCATAGACGTTTTGATTAAACTCATTTTTTCATATACATACTTATACGAATTCTAAGTAAATAGTAGAGGTATTGTATACCTACTCAGTTTCCAACTAATTTAAGCTATTTCCCTATTATTATCAATAAAAACAAATTCGAGTATCCCTAAATACATGAGAGAGCTGTTTTTAATTCCAGTAACGATCCGTATAGTAAAGGTCTTATATGTAGAATCTTGAATAAACGTTCACTAAATTATGGCTAACGATCCCTTAACTAATTATCATTAAATCCGTTCATTAATGACTCCTCTCAAAGTAAAAATTTAAGAACATTTAAGAACGGTTGTTAATGAAAATGACCAAAAATGTCCCCTTTTTTATATGACATCATTTGATATTTCAATATTTTGTTTTCTTTTTGAAAACGAAAGAAAACTGAATTTTTCTTTTTAGTAGCATAAGTATGCATCACAGCATCGGTGGTGATCATAATTAGTGACTTTTTGATTGTACATAAACCGCAAGAATGGAAGGTTGTCGCATTTATCACATCAACGTCGCCAGCATCCACCATGAAATAATAGAGTTCCGCACGGACCTTGATGCAGCAAAAGAAAACAACATACAATGCAAGAACTTTGGACAAAATGTGGACTCGGGTCATTATAATCTTTTAATCAATTTATTCAGTCAGGTTTAAATTTAAAACTAAATAAGGCTGCAATTTAGTTTGGCATCCCCGGAGTTCCGCATCGCCAGAGATTGATCGACGCGAAATTTAATTATCTTTAATTCAAAAAACAAGAAACTTGAAATCGGTTCATATTTGGGCTCTCAAAATCAGAATTAACTCCGAAGTGCCATACCTAAACAAATCGTCAACGCTACGTCAAATGCAGAAATAACACCAACAATAAGCATAGGTTTGTTAGTGTGTAACACGAAAATGACAGTTTCGCCGTTTTCTGCAGCCAACTTCCATACCTAACCCTGTCAAAATCGGATATTGCAACCGCTCAGCGTTGTCGCCGCGTTGTTTCGGTATGCTTCATACAAATTGTATTGGCATGAGAATTTTTTGACAGCCAGACAACGCTGACGCTTTTGTTTAGGTATGGCAGTTACTCTGTACGTTGGGCCTTGTATATGGCGCACAGTGATCTATTTTTGAAAAAGGGACCAAATCAAACGAAAAGAGATAGCTAAATAAATGGGGAATTCAGGAAAAATAGTCTCGTTTGGCTGAATAATTGCCATGACCTTTAAAATGACTTTCGAAAATAGATGGTGTAAATTGTTTTCCTTTTTTTGGCCAGAAAGCAGCACGAAATGAAATTTTTAAAAAGTTTAACCCCATATATTTGCTGTTCGTTCATGAAGGAACCCATTTCCGTTGTCGCAAAAATCGAAAGCATTTTATTTTTTAATTGTTTTTAAAAGGTTTATTACAAGCTGGTTTTAGGTAAAACAAGATAAAAAATAAAAAATTTTACTTTTACGTCATTTTAAAGGTGTGATTAAACTAAAAATTACCTTGGTCTTAAGACAAAAGAAAAATCTTTGTATTTTTATTCTTTTGACTTAAGAACAGCGTTCGATGAACTTAAAAAAATATATTTTAAATGGGTTTTTTGGTTTTTGCTACCGTGCAAATGGATTCCCTGATGCAAAACAGGAAAAACATCTGTTAAAAGTACATACTGGTTTCAGGAAAAAAACATCTCAATATTTGAAGGTCGCTGGCGTTTAAGCAGACATAAAGCACTGGCCGATTCATATTAGTGTGGGAAAAAATCGCGAAAGAACATTCCTTTGTAGCGGTAAGCTACGGTTTACAAACACCACTGGGGCTCTGCATGAATGCATCCATGAATAAATCCCAGCTCGTTGCACAGCAGCCTAAGGCAGCTAGAGCATGACTCCTCCAATAGAATCCCCTAATTGATAAATGGTAAAAGGGTCACATCAAGCGCTACCGCTTTATCAGCCTGCCCGCATATCCCTCTCTCTCTATCATATCAGGCATATGGAGGGCGTGGTTGCCTTGATGTCACCTTATAAACCATATGGGCTCATTGATAATGTGACCAACTATTTCATAGCTTAAAGAAGTACAGGTTAGGTTGGGTTAAGTTAACGCCGCGAGCCGATCACGAAATTTCGAATGCGGCTAATTTCGACTCCCTAAGAGCTCAGTCTTAAAGAAAGTGTAAAGATGATTCCACTTCATCATTCCTCTTGACAGCTGATACAAAAGGATCAGTCGAAATTTCTAGCTCACCGCATGAATACCAATCGCACAATGACCTGTCAGAGACCTCCATCACTAGCCCTTGAGAGGTAACGTGTTTTAAAGTACCCTATAAAAACATTTTCTGCAGCAGAGAAACGCCTTCTTTTCCTTTTTTATGTCACAAAAGCACTCACTTTCCCTTAGCCCAATAGCAGTTCGTGCTGCGACAATTCTATCTGCAATATCCACAGGCGCCGTGTTCAACATGTGTGTTAAGCGCCAGTGTAGGTGTGGTTCCTAATACTGCGCTAGTTCCTGTTTTACAAGTGTGAGTTCCACCAGACAAGGGTTCCTTGAAACAATATAGGCCTAAATCTGGTTTCCTGGAAGCTAGTGAATAAATTTGGGCGAGAGACCCCACCTTTTACCGATAGCTCCCCTACAGCATTAGAATGCAACCGACACCGTTCCTACCCTTTCCTCAATGCTGGGCTTCTACGACAGCCGCCGTTGATCGCCTACCTAGTTACCTGGTTCAGGTAATCTTGAGCCAGATCAAAAAGAGTGTGTAGAAATAGTCCCTTAACCAAAAGTTCTACATCGTCTACATAGGCGATCACCCGACAGCCCACTTTCTCCAGTTCCTCTAGATAGGTCGTTTACAACCGCAACCCAGAGCAAAAGAGAGAGAACACCACCTTGTGGAGTGCTCCTATTGACTCTGCACTGAGTGCAGACACTCCCCCACTCCGCCGCGACAGTTCGGTCAAGAAGTAAGCTTATTGGGTTGGTTTCAACCCCCAGATACTTGACTATTGCCTCTGGAGTGGGAGTGTGATTGTAGAAGGTCCCCTCGATATCGAAGTAGGCCCCTACTGCACAATCTTCATGCGTAAAGGCTTTCTCTGACCTTCTACAATCTTTAGCAATGTGTGCAGGCAGGTATTCACCGACCTTTTCTTGCAATAAGCATATTGAGCTCTTAAAAGACAATCCTAAGGAATCGCGTTTCTTATGTACAGGTCTATCAGTCTCTCTAGCGTTTTTAGCAAAAACGAAGAGACTGATAGGTTAAATCCCTAGGGGAAACATGAGTGCCTTTTCCGGCCTTCGGGGTGAACAACGATATTTCTACAGATTTTCAAAAATTTTAATGTACGCAGATGATGTGAAACTTTATAAATCGTACGAATCAAAAAAAAAGTAAGAAACGATCCAACAAATGCGCTACTGAGGAAGAACAACACCTTGGTTGACGAATTGTACAAAAGCAAAAAAACAGAGGTAAACAACAACTCGTATGCACAGCAGCGATTGCACCACGACTTTACGGATTACCAAAGATCCACAAACCTGACTTGCCCTTAAGGCCAATTTGTTCGTCCATCAAAATCCAAGTTATGGTTTGTCCAAATATGTAGGTAAGATTCTCAGTAATCTCATCTCTGAGGAATACAATATAAAAAATGCGTTCAGATTAAAAGATAAACTGGATAAAGTAAAAGTAAGTGAGGAAGAATTGCTGGTGTCTTTTGATGTGGTATCGTTGTTTACCAACATTCCGATACCCTTAGCCATTAATATCATAATGTCAAAATGTAGCACAATAAAACAGTCGACGAACATCCCCAAAAACAAATTTCTAAATATCCTTAATTTCTGCCTGAAATTATTATTGAAATTGGCTCGGGAGCTTGCAAGTCCTTCAGTGATGCCCTTGTCGAGGCTAAGGCAAAGCTTGGGCGAATATGATTAAACTTATACAAAGCAACACGAACAATACATACGGTAGCTTATGACCTGCTGGACCAATTGGTTCTTGAACAAAGAGCAGACGCTGCCATCATCAGTAAGCCCTATAGAACAAAGGAAACCTGACATGTTGACCAATCGGGCTCAGCCGTAATATGGATTGCTAATCCCAACCATCGCGCAGAGAGCAGCGGGGTCGGGCGTTGCTACCTATGGGTGAAAATGGCGCTAATCACTCTGGTGAGCTGCTCCTTGTCGCCAAACGACACAGTCCTTGTCTTCAGGGAGAAGCTCGGAGGCCTTGAAGATGAGTTGCGTGATATAACCAGACACTTAGGCCCCTATTATGAGTTGCATTCGATCTTCGACTGTGGTCGAAAGTGCTGATCGAACGAATTTTCATTTGGTATTATGGCGCTCGTTCGATGAAGAATAGCGCTATTGTGAATTTCGCTCGTTAAGTTGGTCACAATGGTATACTTTTCACCGCTGAGAAGCTTTGTTTACAAATCGAGCAAACTAAATAGTGTGCGTATACATATGTACACTAACCAGAATATGTCTCCGTACAGTGTTTTTCTTTATATTTACAAAATTTAGGAAAATTCGACAAATTTTCAACTTCTAAACCAAATTTTTTTGAATTTGCAGTTTTGGCTATGCAGTTTTGTAGCTCACTCAAATTCAGTATAATAAAATGCAAGTTTTAAGTGGCTATAATCTACCGTTGATTTTTGAGAATTTTTTTACTGACGCTCTTCGCTATTTTTTCGCATACAAAGAAATGCGTGACATCCGCTATATGGAGAAAATGAGCAACATCATCAGCGAAAAAATTCTTAAAAATCAACGGTAGTTTATAACCACTTAAAGCTTATACTTTATTATACTGAAATTGAGTGAACTACAAAACTGCATACTCAAAAAAAATCTAAAAAATTAAAAGTTGAAAATTTTGGTGAAAATTTTTCCAGTTTTCCTAAATTTTGTAACAACTGTGGATCATTAATGTATATGTCATTTGATGCAGAATGAACTATATTTCTATTAAAAATGAACGAAAACAATTTATTACGAAAAACAGAAAATTATAAAACTGTAAGAAGACATGTTCTGGCTAGAGTACACATGTAATTTTGTGCAAATTAAAATGAATTAAAAGAGAAAACGAGTTTATAAGAACGTGGTAAAAATCAGTACAACGAAATTCTGGTTCAACGATGCGTCAAGAGGATGAGAGCTTAGAAAACTGGCCTGGAGCAGAAAACATTTAAGAGAGTTTAAGTGTAGGCTTTCGAATATATTTTGTCATACAAGAAATTTTGTGATCCAAATCTATTTAAAATATATTAAAACTATCAACAGCTCTACGATTTTGTTCTCAGAGATCGTGCCAACTGAGTATTGGGATTTTCTTTCACAAGTAAAACCAGCCTTTCGAGCTTGTGTTTAGTATTCACGACGTAAGAACTGCATGAAATTAATAAAAAAAATTTAAAATTAGTGTTTAGCCGCCGAAAAGTAAGAAAACAAATGCAAAATCACACATTTTTCACAATTTTCTAACACTTCTCTACACCGTCGAAAGCAAAATTCTGTTCGATAGAAAATTCGATACTCAACGAAAATGTCGACAGCTGGCATAGCTCATAATTAGTCTGTTCCTTTGAACTTCGGACTAAAACCTGTGGAACTGTCAAACTACAATTTTACTCTCTCAAATGAGAATAAAAGGAGAACAGATGCAGAAGTGCATAGGAACGCAAAAAGCACTATTTCCTGTAAAAACGTCAGTCGCTTTGTTTACATGTCATTTGTACAACACTGATTTAGCTGAAATATCACTAGATAATTATTAAGATCTATACATATTCAAACATTTCGTTGTTTACTTCCATTTTTTTACAAATATAAGGTACTTTGCTTTCACCGCTGTTAGTTTTTGCTTGCACATGCAAATCAGCTGATCGTTTGACACTTTGCATGAACTTACAGGAAAAGAAACTCCGGACTAAATCCTGTAACTTCTGACTAGGAACAGTTGCTCAGTTACTCTCTCAAATGTGTTCCCACTTACAGGTTTTATGTCAATAGGAACGACTTCCTGTAAGTTCTGACTAAATCCTGTAAACCGGACTGCTATTGGAACAGACTAAATACCAATTTCACTTTCGATCTTCGATAACCAGCGAAGATCGAAAATCGAATGCAACCATAGTAAGGGCCTTAATTGTTGCTGGAGATTTTAACGCAAGAGCCGTATCCCTCGCAGGAAACCAGAATGGAACCTGTCTAGGGTCGATGCTCGCAAGTTCGACACATCACTCCTAGCAGATTCCCAAGGCACCCACAACGGGAGAGATCCACAACAGGGCATCTTGTGCTAAGCTGGTGAAAGAAAC
>NW_016179369.1:0-7325 GCF_001687245.7 Rhagoletis zephyria | reverse complement strand
GTATGGAGTGATCGTATGGTGGCCTGCATTAGGTAAAAAGATCAACCTCAGGCTTCTCATCAAGGTGCAAAGATTGCTATGATCTATAGAAGCTAAGCGCCCACGCCAAACGATGCTCTGAACGTTATTTTAGATTTTCTGCTACTTAACATGGTAGGACAACAGATGGCAGCACTCGCTCTTCGCTTAAGAGAGGCATGCCAATCGCAACCTGAAGCGAAGGTAAACTCTTGTATCTTAAGTAAATTTTGCTGCATTCCGAACAGCACGGACCGCAGCGCTTCGATATCGGTTCCGAAAAGCAACTTTAGCCCAAGAATCCAAAGCAGGGAGGAGTAGAAAGAGGATTATAACGCAATGGGGTGGGCATTGTCATGTACACAGATGGCTCGAAACACGACGGTAAGGTAGGAGGGGCGTTTTCGCAAGGAATCCATCTCTAAAAATATCTTTTAGGTGACAAGACTATTGCAGCATATTCCAAGCTGAAATTTCAGCTATCATGGAGGCTGCTGGCAAGCTAGGAAACAAATGATGGGATGGGACGTCCATCTTTAGTGATAGGGAGGCTGCAATTAAATCTCTGAGCTTTTTTACATTTTATTCAAAGATTACGCTGGACTGTCGCCTATCTCTACAGGAGATGGCCTAGCAGAACAGACTTCACCTCACTTGAATCGCAGGTCACAGAGCCATAGAGGGGAACTGCATGGCAGATGAACTTGCAAGCCAAGGCACAACCAAGCAGATTCTTCTTGGTAAAAAACGCATAGGTATGCATTTCGGCACTTGCTAGCTGCTACTTAGTGAATTTGTATACAAACAAGCTGAAGAAAGATGGATTCAAAGTACGACTTGTCGAATTTCCAGGCATACGTGCCTTAAATGCGATCGGAAGCGGTTACGAAGGGTATTCTCTCTTATACTAGGTTCACATATAAGTAGATTATCCTCATTTTCGAGCTTAACACCCTAATCTGTAATTATAACAAGAGATTAGCCATATAAAATTCGTCCCTTGTTAATCTGTAATTATAAAATAATCTCAGATTTAACCGATAACTTTTCGGTGTCCATCCTAGTTTTATCGATTGTTTTTGCGAAAGAGAAGAGAAATGCCAAATGTAAAAGTAAACAAAAATGTACGCTAGCAAGTAAAAGAGGTTTGTAAAGGCCTTTTTAATAAAGTGTTAAGTTAAAATATATTTATATTGCTTATTATAGCAGAAAAACGTGATCACGGTGGCACAGAGAAGAAACATAACTTTTCCTTGAGATGTGAGAATAACAAGCACAACAAATTTGACGGCTAATAATCTGAGATTTGCCTGTGTAAACGGGGTGATTAAAAGACGAGCTTTGATTGAGATAATATTGATATGTGAACATAGTTTTAGAAGAGAGCGTTGTGGGGGCTCTAACCGGGCACTGTGCATGCGGTAAGCATGCATAAAGGCTTAGCGTGTCTTTCCCAAGATATTGCAGAAGCTGCAAGGACTACGAAGATGAGGAAACAGTCTTGCATCCCTTGTGTAAATGCCCTGCACTGTGTAGAAGTAGGCTGCGTCATCTGGGTTGACCGTTCCTGTCGATATTAGGGAGGTAAGGTGCCTGATGAGATTTATCAGCGACACAAAGTGCTTCAACAGGAAGGATAATTGAATGGTGTTAAACTGTGGTAAAACATTGGGCCTTCTATTTAGGGCCGCTAAGG
The DNA here is from genome assembly GCF_001687245.7 of Rhagoletis zephyria. Lineage (NCBI taxonomy): Eukaryota > Metazoa > Arthropoda > Insecta > Diptera > Tephritidae > Rhagoletis > Rhagoletis zephyria. Next base: position 5,611 of record NW_016179369.1, on the reverse strand, counting down.
CGGAAGCCACTTCTACCTACATACTAGGGATGTTGCGAATGCGCGGATGCGGATGTTTAAAAGCGAACATCCGCGGATGCGGATGCGGATGTCAAGTATCTTTAAGAAATAATTTAACTGAGGACATTAGGTGATTTAGGTAAATAATAAATGGAAAAGTTAGTAAATTTTAATATTTCTTTTATTTAGTACTTCAATTTAAAAAATGGAACATTGTATTTAATAAAGAGTAATTTTTCGGTGTACAGCCTGTTTCTTAACGGGTCGTAAATCAAACCTGCGCCACTCGCTCAAGGCGAAAAACTTGAAACTTGACAAGATTGTAAATTCTTTTCGATTGACGCTGCACTTCTTGAGAGGACTTTCAGTTATATTTCTTTTTTTATTGCGGTGCAATAATTCCTTATTGAGCATTGCATCGGGGTTGAAAATGTTGGATTATCCCCCTGACTTTCATCTTCAAAATCTAGCATCATGGCAAGATCGTTGTATAAATACGGTTTTTCCAATTTCTTTTGGTTTTTTTCAGAATTTGGAGAACGTGTTACGTCATTAGCGTTTTTCGATTTTAGTTTTTGTGATTCATTTTTAATCCTTTCTTGTGTGACTGGTTTGAAAAATGTATGCTTATAACAAGGTTCTAAATAGGCAAATAAATTGTTATTTTCTAGGAACGAAAATTATGAAGAAAATTCTGTTTTGAAAGTAGTCGCTGCCAGCCGAATTAGTTTAAAATCTTGTTATTTTGTTAACCCTTTTTTTGTTGTGCACCACGTTTTTTATAATGATTGGAATTATTGGAATCACGGGCGATTAGGTCTCAAATTTGCTTAGTTCCCGGGTGACTTCTTGGAAAGTTTCACCTGTAATGAATAGCTTGTAATTGGTTTTTTATTAGCGGAGCTCGACTCTTCCTAGTTACAGGCAGTCACAATTAATTACTCACCGCTGTCGGTACCATAAGCCATCAAATCCGTCTTGTTGTTCTATTCAATGCGCTCAATGTGCTTTGATATTTTGAGCCGAATGAACGCAAATTTTCAACATATCGCTAATATAGTACGGATAGGGCGTATTTCATGCAAAAAAGCTACAACTAACGAAAATCTTGTTATTGCATAAAACGATGTGGGGACTTATGATTCGATGAAATGCATCATAATCGATCAAAAAGTGAATTTTGGATTTTTAGTTAGTTACGGCTTTTTGTATTTCAGCGGCGATGTGAGTTACGCCCTTTCCCTGTAATACTGACGATATATTGCATGCCAAGTCCCACTCCTCAAAAGATATTAAATTCGCTTGAATTAATTCTTATTGGATCTGTGAGCTTGGCTGTCAAAATATTCACATATCATTTTATCTTTATTTCGATGCAAGCTTATTTTGATAATTATAAAAAAATTAAAATAAATGTTGTTGTTTTCGCGCTGAAAGACTTATAAAAGGAAACAAGGAACTTAATAATAAGTTTTATGAGAAAATAAATAATAACACTTATCTAAGAAAACTAGCGATGCATTCAGTTTTTTCAACAGACCTTTGATAAATAATTTTCGATAATTACATAATTCTTACCTAATTAAAGGTTACCTTTTAATGCGACAATAGTCGGTTCTCTTTATAGCCAGACGTTGAACATTTCCGCTGGAAATACCTATTGAAGGATCTTACTCGTTGACTATAAGGGGGGCGTAGAGGGACAGTTTTAACGTAGCATCCCCACAAGCAAAAAACTTTAGCTACAATTTGCCATTTTGTTTGCCAGATATACGTTTTATCAGTGCACTGGCATAATATTCGCATTCGCAAAAGCGCCGCATTGATTATTGCGAATGCGAAAGCGAATGCGAATGTTAAAATTAATGCGGAAGCTCCGCTGTTGCGAATGCGAATGCGAATATTCGCAATAACCCTGCTACATACCTATAAATTTGCTCAGAACTTTTTCTGTGTCTTGGTTGTTGCATACCGCGAAGATCTTCCAACCACGTATGTGACTATGTAAAATACGTAGAATATATACATATACGTATATATAAAATATGAGTATAAAAACATAAAAATTATTATTATACATATATGTAAAAAGCGGATTTAGTCAATATTTTTTTGAAAGGGGTAAAGGGCAACACGGCGCGAATCGACGGACGCATAGCGTCCCGGCACTGACCTTCTTACACGTCACCACAAATGCTTAGTTGCTGTGAGTACCTAATAGCAAGCTGTGACATCTTCTACAAGCACTGCTATCGTATCCACATATTCTATTATTAAAATATCTCTTTTGCTTTTTTATACCCGAGCGCACTTGTGCACAAGAGTATTATAACTTTGTTCACATAACGGTTGTTTGTAACAGGCAAAACGAATCGAGATATATATAGACAAATGTATACATAAATGATCAGAATGAAAAGAGAAATCGATTAAGCGGTGATTGTCTGTCCGTCCGTCTGTGCACACGATAACTCGAGTAAAAATTGAGATATCTTAACGAAACTTGGTACATGCACCTCTTTTGGGCGTAGGACAGATGGTATTGAAAATGGGCGAAATCGGACAATAACCACGCCTACCTCCCATATAATGGTAATTTTCAGAAATACGAAAACTGCGATATTTTAGTAACTACTGAAGATAATTCACTCAAAATTGACACTTAGAATAACTTTTAGACGAAAAATAAGAATATTAAAACTTTTTGGAAAATGGGCGTAATGCGCCCACTTATAGTTACATGTGTATATCTTGGTAACCGCTGCACCAATTTCTTCCAAAGCACAGTTGTTGACCCTGGTACAGCATACCAAATGGCCGAAAATTTTTAAAATCGAGAAATACGAAATCCTCGATAAATCAGTAAATATTAAAGCTAATTTATTCAAAATTGATGGCTGCAACAACTCTTTACCAGGAAATACCTTTCTGATAAAATTTTGGAAAATGGGCGTGGCACCGCCCTCTTATGATCACATATATGTATCTCGTTAACCGTTCTACCAATTGGTACCAAGCTCGGTATGGTTATTGTGCTTGCCACATAAAAGCAAACCGTTGAAAATTGTTGAAATCGGACTAAAATTACGGCCGCTTTTCATATAACGGTAAATTTCAGAAATGCTTTAAATTTCAATATTTCGAAATTTAAGGATGCTAGTTTACTTAAAATTTATACACCCGCTTATCATGTAGCGGTAGCTTTCGGAAAGGTGGAAAACAAATATTTAATAATTGCGCCGGGTATTTAATTTTCGGCTCCGCCCGAACTTAGACTTTCTTACTTGTTTTTTATTAAATTTTGAAATGAAATATATAGGTGCAAAGGTTCTTTTTTTTTGAATAAAAAGGGGACAGCTTCTTTCAATCATACGCTTAAAAATCCAAAAACCCCTTCGTTTTTAAAGGTTATATATCTTTTTGAAATAAAATTTTTTTGGGAATTCACAGTTATTTGAAAATAAAAGCTGGCAACAATTTCTACAAGTACCTTTTCGAGCATATTTCTGCAGTCAAATGAACTGTTCTCCTGTTAAGGCGACCGCTTCGAATTTCTGGTCAATTAGGTCCGTTGCCAAATTTGTCAACATTGTCGTGTTTCTAGTTATCGTGCAACCTTTGAGCTGAAAGTTGACTGTGTCATATTTCAAACATGGCTAATTAGTCATGCAAAATATCTTAAAATTTAGTAAAGTTAATTTTATAAATGAAACTGGCGCATTTTGCGGTATTAAATTTGCTAAATCGAAGCATTTTATATATCCCAATGCGTTTGAATTCCGAAATCAAAAGGAGATAGTTATGTTCAAATGTGAGTTCTGCGCATGCGCAGGTTTTGCTGTGTTATGCAAACTTGGCGTTGCATGAGAGTTGTCGGATAACAAATCTGTTAAAGGAGCTTTGCGTGTAAGCGGTTACCCAACGCAGCATTACATATCGAGGGCTTATATTCAATACCCCCTATCAGCAAAAACTCAATTTTCCAGGAGAGCAAAAAAACTGTTTTGACCGCTATTTTGAAATGTGTTAATAATTTGATGTACCCGCGCATGTCTTAAAAAATCAGGCTATATATTAAAACTAGTTTTTTACTTTCAGTTTAAAGATCAGATAGAGGTTATTGCAATTCGAATTATAACTATTTATACAAAAAAAAATTGCAGATAGGGTGTTTTGCTGAATAATTAAAATGTCAGTTCCTTATATTTGGGCAATTGGGCAACTTAGCGCCACGTGTTTCATGAGGACAATTTTATATTTTATTCAATTTCTGACATTTAATTATTTCACTTTACTTAATTTATAAAGTTGAACAATTGAAACTCAAATTTGACCAAATATTTGTTTTACCGTTATTTCGAAAAAGCGTTGAGCACAAACCAAAATGAATGTAAACAAAACAGCTGATTGAGGATTGCACAGCACAATGCGCAAAGTTGCGATACGAAATTCCCGCGCAAAGGTTCCCTTTTTGTGCAAATGGCTTTCCATACAAATTTTGACATTTCATTTGCGAGGGTTTAAAATTGCACAGTTTGCCCAGCTTGCGAGAGTTTTGCGCTGTTAAATGAGTACCCTTACTATGTTAAACAAAGTTTTTAGTACAGAAATCATTGGTGTGCAAACTCGTTCCCTTCTAGTATTCCGACGTGCCCAGGTAATCAAATAACTATTAATGGTGTTTTTGTGTCGAAAGAGTATTTCACGTGATTTCGAAATTATATGAGAATCATTAGCACTGTTAAAGAGGGCTTCGATGGCTGATTTACAGTCCGTGCATATGAGGAAATTTCCTTCGTTTTTAAAGGCGAAAGGTACAGCTTCTAGCATTTTTAAATGCTGAGCAGTACGCGGGAAAAGCACCGACGACAATTGTAAACCCTTTTGTTACCACAAAAGAACAGCTGGTTTCATATCTGGAACCGTCTATGAAAATAAGCTCCCAGGTCATTTATGAGTATAGAACTGGGCAAATGCCCTTGCGGTAGAGTTTTTACTTTAGTAAACATCGGAGTAGATATGTCCAGATATGTCCAAATTTTTGATGTAGCTTAATATACGAAATAAAGCTGATTGCTTGCTACATCGGTTTTTTTTTGTTGAAAGCAGGATTCGTCGTGAGAGGTAGGAAACGCACGGATGCTTCTTCTCCTCTGCTGCATGGTAAGGTGTTTCTAGCAATTTAAGATTTTTTTTGCGCAGTGTCAGTAAATTACGAGCCCAAAGTCAACTTATTCTTATATAAGAGCCCTAATTACATTTACAAGTGTAGTTTTATGAACCAAAGAATACTTAGATGATACAAACTTTATATTTAGTCTAGCAAATAATCTTAATCTTACATAACGACAGTCCTGGTTAAAAGTAAGTTTACTGTAAAAAATTATTCCCAATAATTTCAATATGCCGGAATAGGGGAGGGGTGCTGGACAAGGAGAGGGTTGGATGTATACATTTGTGTTTTCTACATATGTGAAAAAANAATAGGGGAGGGGTGCTGGACAAGGAGAGGGTTGGATGTATACATTTGTGTTTTCTACATATGTGAAAAAATTACGTTACGCTGAAATCTTAGCTCCCGAAGATTTGGACCAATTGATTAGATCGCTTA
>NW_016179368.1:0-7326 GCF_001687245.7 Rhagoletis zephyria | reverse complement strand
GTAAAACATAATGTTCGTAAAATGTACGTTTTCTTGCTGGCTGGGATATCAGCACATTTTCAATACATTTTGAAGTGAGATAGGGCGTTCTTCTACTAAATTGTGAGAGAGGGTGTTTTTCAATAGAATTCTGAAATAGGGCGTTCTTGAAAAGTTTTTTAAGATACGGCGTTTTCGAACTGGCTGCCGAGATAGGTCGATCTTCCACTCAGCAGTTGAAATGCAGGTGTTCCAATATTCTTTTCAATACAATCTTAAAGAACAGACACATTGGTTAACTCAGTATGAAAGCGAGCTCGGGAATCTTCACAGGCGTTAGTGCTGTGAATCCTACTACTACTACTAATCTACCGGACAAATCTTACGGAAACTAATACACACAAAATAGTGAACGAATACGAATGCAAGTATGAACAATCCTGTGTACTAGCGAGAACGAAACAGTATATTTTAAACGGATATGTAAAATCACACTCACAGGAAAGTGTGTGTGTGATACTCAGATGATTCATCAGCGATCAGTCAGTTGTCCCGAAGGGTATTACCATCATCATCATCATTTTATTACCCTTACCAATCGAGTTATAATTACCATTTCAATTACCATTACCAATCCAAGTATAACTACCATTTCGATTACGATTACCATTACCAATTAAATTATAATTATCATTTCAATTACCATTACCAATCCAAGTATAACTACCATTTCGATTACGATTACCATTACCAATCCAATTATAATTATCATTTCAATTACCATTACCAATCCAATTATCAGCCTCATTGCATAAGTCGTAAATTAGGCTAAATTGTACGACTCGACAACATTGGCATTGTCTATCGTCGTGCTGAAGAAATAAGTAAACGACGAAAATCGTCGAAAACTATGTAGTGGTGCCAAGTTTTTCCGTTCTAATACACTAGTCGAGTCGAAAATTTAGTTTTCTCGCAATGAGGCTGCATAACTATCATTTCAATTACGATTACCATACTACTATCATTAACTTAATGCTATTTGTGGCCTAGCAATTTTAATTATTTGAACTTGAGACCCGTTGTTTTTTTAATAAAAATTTGCTTCACAAAAAAAATGAACATTATCATTGTATAAATACATAGATCTTTCTCTCGAATACACCAAGGGCCGCCTCATCGACCGCTGACATTGTCATGAACAATTTACAATCCACAGAAATAGCTATCCATAGTGCATTACTACAGATAGAAAATGACCCTACGTCATGAAAATTTTGCTATGTGGGTATTCCTCGATACTTGTGAAGGTTTCAAGAATATTTGCACAGAGGTGTTGCTGGAGGGTTTTGATTCTATCAAGGTGGCGTTCTTTCTCCGCTGATGTGGTCAACAAAATCGGCACCGGCCGTTTTTGGCCGATTCTTGAATGAGGTAATGTTATTTAGTTATTTGAATACGTTTTTCTTTTGTTATTATAAAAGTTTATAAAAGTATTTCTTCTGGAATGAATTTGCATTCAGGATTTAATCGGCCGAATCATCTTTCAAGAACAAATACTTTTATAAACTTCTATAATAAACAAAGAGAAACATAATCAAATAACTACATAAATAACATTACCTCATTACAGAATCGGCAAAAAATGGTAGATACTAGCCTCGGCATCGGCCGATTAACACTGCCTCTCGCAGCTAAGGTAGAACAAGTGAAAAGTGAAAGAAATGCCCTCTTCTTCGTCTGGATCTGGCAATTTGTAAAAACAAAAATTGTATTACGATTAATGCTTGAAAGCCAACGCCTCTTCCTACTACTCTTGGCACCATTATGGGCAAGTAATTGGTCTATGTAGTTTCTTATCGATCGAGTTAACTAACATAAACCTAAAATTCAAACAGTTTTTTATTTCGAAAGGTCCAAAAAAGAGCGTTTTTTGGAAAAAAGTGAAATATTTCACATTTGCTCTTCAAAAGTGTACTAACTCAAATCACCAGAAAGACAAAAAGACCCTTTTTAAGTACTCGAAAATCGTAGGGGGAAAGATAAGTAAAGTATGAGAATCTCACAGAAAATTATTTCTGGAAGGCTGTATGTCTAAACATAGAACACAATATCAACAATTACAAGCTTTGACTTAATACATTTTAAAAAATGTCTACGATTTCCAAAATTAATTTTACGAAAAAGATGTTTTTAAAGAAAAAATTTATTAGGTTAGTAAATGTACAGGGTTAAACTTGTGACCCGACTTCGAATTCATATAGGCATAAGAAATTATTAAATACTGTTTTCAGCATTGCTACAGAAAAGTTTTTTACAACGATATACCTAACAAACGCGAAGGCATTAAGTAAAACTTGCTTATCCATCGCTTATAGCTCGTCCCTCAATTTTGTTTCGCGCTGCTCTGCCGGGATGTGGGCTTTAAGTTGGCGCCAGAAGTCCATGCGATTCCTATAGATACCACGTTCCATTTGTAGTATAGTAAACTCTTCCGGTATTTTGTGTCCCAAATGGGCATAATTCACGGGATATCCAGTCACGGGCTCCCAATGAGGAAGAGCAGATTGCGCAGGCGTAGGATTGCTGTGAAAATGATTTGAGTAAGTAACAAAAAAAAAAAAAAAAAAAAACAAGAATCAATATTTTGAAGACGCACCTTTCTGTGGCAAAATTCACCCACATTTGAAGTATAGCCTCACGCAATTGTAAGTCATTTGCAGTTGGCGAAGCGGTTATGAATAGTTTGAGTCCCAGCGGAAAGAGATATTGCAATTCATCAGCGTGGCAGACACCTGCCGTATATATGCATGTAGATATGTTAACTTGTTAAAAATGTCACAATAAAATAGCTATCTTTACCATAATAATCTTCGCTTCCACCATTTATAATTTCCGTCAAACTCGCTGGACCGCGATGTTCAAAGAGATATACGTAGAAAGGTGGCAAATCTAAGGAGCTCTGAGCCTCCACTCGCTGGCGGATATACTCATCAATACCAGCTAAAAACCAACCGTCCGAGTGGAGCTGTCAAACAAGACAAAGGTTAGCGGTTTGAACCTGGTGAATTTATTTTCGAAAAATACTTACGTTGGTAAGGTTTTGATGATTGCGTTTGCCATAGTTATGGCCTTCCTTCAAGTAGAGCTCTTCAATCTTTCGCGTAATCTCATCACGCACTTCTGGCCGATGATGATCGTATTGCAGTTCGATTGGTAGAACTGTATGAAATTGTTGCTTATATTCTTCCAAGAGGCCAGGCAGATTGAGTAACGGCGCAGTTTTAAGCAAACCCTCCTCGGAGGTGGCGCCAATCATGAGTGGTAAGGAAAAACCATGTGGTACCACGCCATCGCGCGGTAAAACGGTGAGGAAGGCGCCCTTATGTGTTGGCTCCACGACCGGTTGAAATGGCACCATAGGATCGAATTGGAATTCCTAAATGAGGAAAAACAAATGAAAGCGTGCATTTAGTTTTTGGTAAGTTATTGGCGGGTAAATATTTCGACGACTAACAAAAAATTCATAAAGCGTAGCGACAATATCGCTAGCTTTCTTGGTGCGTAGACAGCGCAGTATTTTTTGCCATTTCTCCGCTGGATTACAGCCAACCATTTGCGCCGCCTCTCGAGCACGCTTTGCGGCAACGCCCTTGTGCTCTGGCTGTGCCCACGGATTGAAATAGGTACCCGATTGAACGATAGCTCTGTGGAAGAGACCTGAAATTGCATTTGTATTTGTACGTATGTATAATTTTTCGATGAATTACATGCCTTCATACCTTTCGTTAAGTCTGAGTACAATTGATATGTTACGCTAGCGCCACCAGCGCTATTACCGAAAATTGTGACACTTTTTGGATCTCCACCGAATGCGGCAATATTTTTCTGTACCCAACGCAAAACCTCCACCTGATCTTTCAGTCCGAAATTGCCAGGACAATCTATAGTTTCAGTGCTAAGGAAACCGAGTGGACCCAAACGATAATTGCCCGAAACGAGTATGATATCATGATCGAGCAAATAATTTGGCGGATAGAAGCTGCTTACGCCAGAGCCACTTACAAAGCCACCGCCATGTATATGGACCATAACCGGCAGAGGTGTCGAAGTTTTGGGTTCCTTTCAAGAAATGTAATATTTTTATGAATATCATGGGATAGGGATATTAGGCGCATACAGCAACTCACCTCTGGAGCGTACACATTTAGGTAGAGACAGTCCTCACTGCCGACGATTTCCAATTGTCGTCTGAAAGGATCACGATGCATGCATAGCTCTGAATCTTGTATAGCCAGTCGTTCTCCCGTCCAAGCGCCATATGGTACAGGCGGCTAAGAGAGGGGAGCAAGATAAAAAAAAAAACGATAATAGGTAAGTGTATGTATGTAGTAGCGAGGGCTAAAATCACAACACGAAAGCGGCGAGATAAGAATGCATGTTCTATTTAAAGCTATAAAATTTTAGCACTTGTTTTAAATCTTTTGTGTGTTTGTCTATTTTATTAGATTAGATTAATTGCATATTAAATGCCAAATGAGGGTGCATTCGTTTGGTTTTCACAATTGCATGCTTACCTACATACAGTGACTCAAACAAGTGACCACGTTCTGATTTCTTTTTTTCGTAATGTTTTTCGAGCTAAATCTTATTGGTTGGTGGTTAACCATATACATATATATATATCAGTTTCAAACTTTATAACAAAATATAGGATAATTTAACACATTTTCATCAAAATTTCATCTGAATCTTTAGAACATTTTTTATTCTAATAAAATGCAAGTTTCAACCGGCTAAAAAATGGCGTTGATTTTTGCGAATCATCAGACTAAAATTGCGTGGGTTATAAAACTGCATACCCAAAAATATTCTAAAGATTCAGTTTTAAAAGATGAAATTTTGATGAAAATATGTTGAATTTTCTTAAATTTTTTATAAAGTTTGAAACGGTGATTTATTTGGGTTTCGTTAAAGATTGGAAAATATTTTCATAAAAAAAATAACGAAAAAAATTTTACTCGAAAAACAGTACGAAAATTTAAAAAAATCAACACGGGGTCACTTGTTTGAGTCACTGTATAAATGTATGTAGATGCATATTTACAACATGTAAATACATATTTGAAGACATTTTTGCAAAGATGCGCTAACACACTACGAACTTGCAACCATTTTATTAGTCTATTTCATTTACAAATTTAACTTAATCAATTTAAGTTGATTTAATTTAATTTAGTTTAATTTGATTGAATACAATTTAGTTGGTTTAGTTTATTTTTAACTAGCCGGCCACGGATGTATGCATATGAATGTACATTTACGTATTTGGAGAAAAAAATTATATGTCATCACGTACTTCGTTTATTATATACATAAAAAATCTTGTCTTAATCCGTTCAGTAGCGTGGTTAAAATAGATCTCGCCTTTTCTTTATACTATGTATAGATGTACATACATATATTCAAATTAGCGAGGTAGAGAAGAGGAAAGAAATACGCGAAGAAACTAAACAAAAACATCGCAGTAAGCGTATTTTATTTAAATTTTGTGTTTCAAATATTTTTGACTGAACTTTTAAGAACAATTATAGTGGGTGTATGTACATTAGGGTGGTCCAAAATAAGTAAGGTTTTAATGCTCTCACCCCCTAGGATTGTTCTAAAGTATAACCCAATTTTTTTTATTTTGAAATCAAAAAATATTTAGAGGTCGCTCAAAGACCCCATTCAGCATAGGTAGAAGTGGTATAGAATTGTTAAAAAACAATACTTTGCTACCAGAAAACTTTGCTTATCTGCAGGAGATTCCCGATAATAATACCCAATTTTTTATTTAACCATTTTTTCATTGCAATTATAATTTATAGCTCTGCCAAAAACACACAAAAACCCCAAAAAATGCAATGGGGCGTCCAATAAAAAATCGTTAGTATTAAAAAATGGTTAAACACACAGTGGGGTATTATTTTTGAAAGTCTCCTGAAGAGAACCAGAGTTTTCCGATCAAAAATATTGACTTTCAAGAATTCTATACCATTTCTACGAAAAAATTTATTTTTCCCATATGAAAATACAGGGACAAATTTTAGCGACCTCTAAATATTTTTTGATTTCAAAGTAAAAAAATAGGCGTATACTTTTTTTCGATATAGAACAATCCTAGGGGTGAGAGCATTACAATTTTGACTTTACTATATTTGGACCACCCTGATGTACATACATGCTTACATATGCAAACAAAAAAAGCATCAGCTCCTTACGCACCTAACAAAAGAAAAACTATTTTGAAAAGAGTGCGCCTTCACGTATTATATGTCTTTTTTTATGATTGTTGAACATGTGGAGGCAAAGCCTTTTCACTTCACATCTCACTTATTCTATTCATACCATGTTCGAATGAAATAGTAATTTTTAAATAGGTGGCGACCCTACTCAAAAAGTAATACATTATTGAACATCTAAGAGCCGAGCCATTTTATTTGACACCCCATTTCTGGTAATCCAACGAACATTGCGGGTCTTATAATTTTTTAGACAGGTGGCAATCCTATAGGCACTCAAAAGACTAAAAATAATATTCCTATCGATACAGATTATACTTAAAAAATTTCGTCTAAATCCGTTCAGTGGCGTGGTCTAAATATCTCAACTTTCCTTTTCTCCTATGTATAGAAGATAGTAAGTTTAAATAGGTGGCAACCCTACTTGAAAAATAATAAAAGCTTTTGTACACGCTAAGGCCATGCACTTTAATTTGGTATCTCATTTTGTAATCCAACGAACGGCGAAAATCTTTTAACGTTTTAGTAGGTGGCAACCCTACTCAGAAAAATAATACATCATTGCGCATGTAGAGGCTAAGTCTTTTCGTTTGACAGTGACGGTACAGAACTGATGCATACGCTTATTATGATTGAATATAGTATTTTTATTAACATGTGGCAACTCTATTAAAAAAAAATTAGAGGCCAATCCCTTTCATTTGACACCTCATTTTTTGTAATCCAACGAACGGTGCGGATCTTATAGTTTTTTAGACAGGTGGCAGCCCTNATCTTATAGTTTTTTAGGCAGGTGGCAACCCTATTAAAATTCTAAGTAAAAAAAAGATCCCTCTCCTGTCGATACAGAGTATATTAGAGAAAATCTCGTCAAAATCCGTTCAGTAGTTTTCGAGATTACCGCATTCAAAGAATCTTGACTTTCCTTTATGCTATGTATAGATTAAATAACAAAAATTTTAATGTATTTTATTTTATAAACTTTTTTATGTATTTGTTTCATTTAATTTATATTTATTTAATTTACTTTATTTTATTTTATTTTATTTTATTTTATTTTATTTTA
>NW_016179367.1:0-7326 GCF_001687245.7 Rhagoletis zephyria | reverse complement strand
AAAAAAAAAAACCAAAACGAAAACGAAAACGAAAACGTGGACACCAATCTGTGGTGAAATGTGTGTTAGTGGGCGACGCAGGAGCATACTTTGTAAGCAAATTTTCTGCTGCTCTTTCTAAAGACTCTTGACTCATGGATCGTTTTTCAATAAATTCATTTTCTAGCGCTTAGTAATCGTTAGAAAATTGTACGTGTTTGCTTTCATTTTACATATTTCTTGGTTTTGGTTTCTAATCGTTATCGTGGAGTGGGTGGAGCAATAAATTTATAGAACAAAAAAAAAAAAAAAAACAGAAAAATAGGTATTCGTAAAAATCGAGGATATTGCTTGCTATTGTTTTTTCATAATAGCCCTTTTATATTTTCAATTAAGCTCTTGTGAGAAATTTTAAAAGAGTTTATAATAATTATACAAATTTTATATCATTGGAAAGCTTAGAAAATAAGCTATCGAAAGAATCTGTTTGCTATGAAATAAATTTTTTTATTGCAAATTTTTTGCAAAAAAAAAATTAGCACAAAATTATCGTTTGCACCAAAAAACACGGAAGAAGTTCTAATATTAAAATTTCAATTTTTTTTGTGGAACGAATTTCAAATTTGAATAGAAAAGTATTGATTTTTTGAATTTTAATTTAATTTAATATTGAATTTAGAAATTATTTTCAAGCGATGAGAATTTCCAGCGTTAACTATGTGACTGTACAAATTGAAAGTTAAACTCTTGTTGGGTGGTTGAGTTAACAATCGTTTAACAAAGCACTGTGGATCCGGCCCTAAGAAAAGGGGCTGAAATTTGCATGTTTAAACTTGTATAACTCGACAAAAACCGCATTAGAAAAAAAACTTGTTTTACATACTGATTTCCAGTAACCGTGTAGCAACAATATGGTGGAGTTTGAACAAAATACTGCAATAAATTTTTTACGTGGTACACTTGGCGAATTTTGCCCCATATACAAACGTGTGTGATGTTCAGAGAGAGCTTTTACTCTGTGCGCGCCCACATAAAATCTACAGAGAGCTTTAAAGCACTGATGGGCACCCACCGCCTTGCCCGCGGGCAAAGCTCTTTTAAACTTTCCATACGTTTTGTATAGGCGCGTATTGAGTAAAAGCTCTCTCTGCGCATCACTGCATTAAAGAGTTCCGCCCGCGGGCGCTGTTTTGATCATCACTGGTATAAATGCGAAAAATTTAATTTGCGGGAAATGAAAGATTTTCGTTCTGGAGGGAGGGGGAAAATTGATACCAGTTTGTAGTATTTTTCTTGTCTACTTTGTGGCACCACTGGATGGGTTCACTGCATACCTAGTTTGGGATACGCTGATAGCGTATCACTTGAATAAGGGACCTAACAACGACTTTCGGAGCGACGTTTTCTAAGGCAAGTTCCTTTTCAATGTTGGATATAATGTTTTGAATTACAGTAATAAAGTTGGATAAGAGCGAGGCAGTCCAAAAGGAGATACTGTCGGGAATGGGTATCTAGTAGTCGTTCTCGGCGCCAAAAAAGAAAGGAGCTCGAAAACTTTGGGTTTCATATGTGAAGCCCTGTCTGTCTTTGGTATAAAGACTATACTGATTTTGGTATATTTTCTGAAAATGCGGTAAATGATAGGGTATTTTATATAGATCGTAGTGAGGAGAGAACAAACTTGGCCTCATGTATAAAAAGTGGGCTTAGTTGAAGAATTTGTACTAAAAATCGAGCCGGAACTTAAGCGCACGTTTTATACATAAGACTGAATGAGTTGATCTTTTTCTGAATCTCAGCAAGAAATATGCCATTTGGTTCCCAAGGTTAAAAAGGCTGTAATATTCTAATAGCTAATTAAATCCATTTATTCCAATCAGGTCGATTCGCCATACGAAAAAAAAATCGATGAAAAGTTCTTTTGACCAGTTTCAGTGTTTTGTAGGTTTTTGGGGTCACTGAATATGAATCTGAGCTCCGTTTTTCTCCATCACGTCAGACAATTTTCCTAAGCTGTAAAAACTTGGGCTCGAATCGTTACATACGATATCGTACCACTCGTCACGTAAAAACACATTTTTCGGATTATGACATACGTGAACGTACTCTTTGTCCCATTCAGCTTATAGTGGCTAACGTAGCACGTAATTTTCTTTCGTGTCGTTTTCGATCCCTGAACGGATGTTACGATTCAAGCCCTGGCGGACTTTATGGCGCATCAAAAATGCAGTAGATTTTTTTTTTAATTTATTGAATTTATATAAAACTTTATACGTAGGTTTCCTTGGGGTTGCTGATTACGAATATAAGGGCGGATTTTTGAAATCAAAGTTTAATAATTACACTGGTTTACAAACTGGTGCACACTGGATACCACTTTTGATTCCGAAAATTTAGTTGATTTTCTTCTATGTATAAGTTTTCGAGATGTTTGCAATTTACCGTTGTTCAGCTAAAAAAAAAAGGGGTTCCACTACACCACATATATCTGACGAAGGAATTGAACAATCTTAATATGAAATATGGCAAAAGAAAGCTAACAAAGTGTTCCATAAACCGTATATACATCAATTTATGTAGTACATGGCGTATGAGTAACATTCTTCTGTTATCTTTTTAATTTTTTCCCTGTTAAAGTTTGAATTTTTTTTAATTTTTTAATAAAAAAAAAACAAAAAATCTGGAATGATTATTTAATTTCTCAGGCCTATCGAAAAGTGATGTATAAACGGTTCATGGAGAGTTGCTGAATAACTTATCCATAGAAAAAACATTATCCCGATTTTCGGAATCAACGACTGATTCTACTTAGGAATTGGATAGGGAATCCGGTATTTAAAAAATTTCCACGAAATTGTATTCGCAATTTCGCCATTTAGCTGATTTGAGCCAAGAGCAAGACGAAAGATTGCACCGGTATTTAGAAGAAATTGAAAAGAGATTTCAGGGTGTTTGGAATGGCGACATTTTGGCTATGAAGATTATTTAAGAATTGATAGTCAGGTACCCAAAAGGGAACAGAAGCCTACGCATTTTACGTCGTAGTTCAAATTCGTTGAAAACCAATGGGTGCCAAGTTTTATCTAAATTCAATATTTATTTTTTTTAATTCGATGGTCCTACATATTGGATCCGCCATTTTGAATTTTGAAAATCTCATTTCGTATTCGTAGATAATCATAACAAAAACACACGGCTAACAAGATTAAA
The DNA here is from genome assembly GCF_001687245.7 of Rhagoletis zephyria. Taxonomy (NCBI): domain Eukaryota; kingdom Metazoa; phylum Arthropoda; class Insecta; order Diptera; family Tephritidae; genus Rhagoletis; species Rhagoletis zephyria. The sequence goes on along the minus strand of NW_016179367.1, from coordinate 4,137 downwards.
GGTGATCAGTCAACATTTATAAAATTAAGTGTGTCACAAAAAGTACGCCATGTTTTTTGAGGCTAGAAAAATTCCCGACGCGATACGGTAGGGCACCTAGTCTAGTAAAAATAACCTTCCATGGATTCTTGCTTTTGCGATGATTTCTTCAATGAGTCCACAAAAAAATCCTGCAGAATCTCTTTTGAGCATTTCTAAAAGATTTTTGAAAAGACTATAAAATGTGCTTGACAATAACCACATCTTTTTATGCCATATGTTGCTGAATTTGATTTCTGAAATGCTTTCTCTTTCTCCGTTGGCTATGTAAAAAGTCATTAAGTCATGCTGGCGCATGAGTAATGTAAATGCTCATAAAGTAATTTAATATATTTCAATAGCAAAGCCAGTAAATATTTTATGCAACGTTCTGCTTCACTTAAACTAAACACATAGTAATAATGCTACAATTTATTGCTTATATTTAATGCTTGTCCTCATTGACATGACTAATAACTGCGCTGTCAAGTTGCTTTGGTATATTTTTTCTATTAATTTACAAGTCATCATAAATTATATGTACATACATACACATACTCAAAATCTGTTGTTCTGCAGTTCTATGTACATATTTTCAGTAAGAAATTAATGCTGTGTGCCACATGGCGTATGAGTAACCAAATGCCAACCCCATAGCAACGAGTCTAATAAGTAAAACGTGAAATATTAAAAATGTGTACAAAAGCAAATATTTATAAGCCACAGGCGAATTATATACTTAGGAAAGTAAACATATGCTTAGGAACGCACATGCGCACACACACACATACAAAGTGCGAGCAATAAATCTATTTTGTGTAGCGCCTTAAAGTAAGTACATAGAGTATACATACGGTGACCATAAATATGGATTCAAAATGAAGGACAATTTTCAAAAATATGCCTACATATATTTTCGTAGTATGAAAATATCAAAAGAGTATTGATGACTCTAAATTCTTAATACATTTTAAACTTTAAGAATGAATCACGTTTTCTTCATCGATATTAATATTTTTACATGAATATTTATAAAAATATACATAGTAAAACAATAGCTTACACGAAAAGTGAAAATCTTTAAAAGATTATTTTATGGCAAATTTTGAGGCGTTCAAAACGAAAACAATACCCTTCTTTTTTTGTTTTTTTTTTTTGGTACTGTTCGCAGTTATTTGTCAAAAATCGACGTCATGAATCGACGTAAACAACGAGTTAGAAAGTGCCTACAAAAAATATTGCCAGATTGCGCTCCATAGCATCTACATTTCTAATCCGATTTTCATTATCTTTGGCTCAAAGTTTACTGTAATGATATATGTTCTTTATTGAATTTTTAAAATAATGAAAAAAAAAAATAATCAAATGAAACTGCGTATTTGATTGAAAATCTCACTTTTTTCGACTTTGACGACAAAATGCAAATGGTCGCCTGTAGCACTAATAATTTTTATTGCTTACGTTGATTTGGAGATTTTTTCATGAGATATTGAAGAAAAGCTACGAAAAGTACAAAAACACTTTTTTGAAAAAATCCATCCATTGTCCGATAATTTTAAAATAACGAATAAAATGCGGGACAAATGCAGGACATTTGAAAAAAATCAGTACATTTTCAGGTTTGAAAAACTACGCAGGACCGACCTTTGAAAAACAGTACGGTCCTGCAAAAAACAGAACGGATGGTCACCGTAAGTACATATACACTAAGAGAACAACCAAATAGCGCTACTGACTGGCATTTCCTGCATGTATACTTTGGTGTTTAGCAAAGACCACATTTTTGAGTGTGATTTTAGCGTGACATGTGTTGTTTTAGTGTTTCACTTCCCTAGCAATTTTTCTGTTCCTTTTTTTCTATTTTTGCCTTTCAAGCGTCAATGGAAGATGTCTTCATAACGGAAATTGTCAACGTGTACCAATGTTGCTGGCATTTTTTTCTGTTTTTTTTTTAGAAAAAAACAACACTACTGCCTACGGAAGCGATGATTGTGACAAGGATTTGAATGTAGACGAGTGCGCTTGCAAGAGAAATGTTGGCAGAATTGATTGCTACAAACGATGTGAGTTGCCATAAAAGGCATTATTAATCAAAACAAAAGACAGTGAAAAAGTATGACATACGCACATAAAAAGCCAACGTGGCAAAGTGCTAAGGGAAAACACATAGCGCGCTGCTCAATGCGCGCCACAAACAAAGCATGCGAAGTGCAGAAGCGTGCGAACGAAGCGTGAATGAAACAAGCAGCAGGTTGCAGGCAGCCATGAAGCTGATAAATAAATTTGAGCTTGAGGCGTGATAGAGGTTTGTGGCAACCAAGGTAACCAAGGCTGCCTGTGTGCGGGGCAGCTACTGGTATGTGTTGGCCAGTTATGCCATGTCGTCCTGGCCTTTCGCGCAGCTTTCTGGGTCTTACACGTTCGTTCCATCGCTGCCAGCTGCTGACTTTCACTCGGTAAAACGTGAGTCTATGCAACGCGGGCAAGGCGAAATTCCCAAACGTGCTTTGGCTAACGTCAACATTATGTTGCGTGCTACAGCAGCAGCTGTATTAGCAGTACACAGTGGCAGGAGAACAAAAAAAAAAAAACAAAAAAAAAAATCAACAACGCCAACAATAGAGTCGCCAGTAATGGCAGCCTTTTAGTCACTTTGCTGCGATGCTTCACGATTTCTTTGTGCATAGTGTTTTATACATACAAACGCATTTATTTTCATACATTTATTTGTCTACAATGTACCAGCAAGCGGCGCTCATTATGTGTTAAAATGTACATACTTATAGCCTTGCGCCATTCACTCACTATGCGCCGCTATCCAACTCATTTATCGCTACAAAGTAGCATCAGCTCAAGTTTGATTATCTTCCCTGAGCTGAAAGTGCTCGCTCTTTGTTGTTACTTGTTGGCAGTTGTTGTGGTCTTTACACATTTTTTGCCACAGTTTTGCTCGCCTTTTACTCCTTTTACCGTAATTGTGTTGCCTACAGTAAATTTTTGGTTTGCTCTTACGTTGTTGCTCGTTGTTTTTTTGCTTTCATCGCCATAGCAATTAATTTGGTTATTACTACACTGTAAGGCAAACTTCGGTATTCCAGGAGGTCTGGTCAGTTCTGCTTTCCGATAGCACGAATAAGCATGTCTCTTCTGGTTGCGAATTGAAGAAATAAAAAATTGCATTTAAAAATGCAGTAAAAGCTGAAACGACTGTAGTTAAGTAGCAATCATGAAATCTTGATTCGTATTAATCGTTGTTGTTATTGTTATCGGTTTTTTTCACAGGTAGAACCTAACCTAACCCAAGTTATAATTTGGTTTAACCTTGATTTCAACATCTCCTCGCCGCAGCTTTGATAGTGTCTTGGGGTTAGTGGCTCCAAGACCCATAGTTATTTATTTTCAGTTTGAATATTAGGTACAATTTTTGCACACAAAATCAGGTTCAGGTTTTACCACTACTCCCGATGATATCCGTCCATTTGCCTCAGTGTAGAAGAGATGTAGTTAGAACCCTGGAAATATGTTTACCACTTCTTTAATGAATACAAAAGTCAACTAAAAAATGTGTACTCTTTGCTCTATTCTCGACTTTGGTTATAGGTGAACTCTCTTTCATACAGAATAGCGAACATTGGACTATCAATTAATGTCACTAAAGCTTGTAGATAGAACCTAGTAACGGATAAAGTATGTACACTGGCGGCAGAAATAATAGACTCGTCGTACTTTTAAGAATTNATATAAATTCCCTTTTTAAACTTTGAACAAAAATTATAAAAATTCGACAAATTTCCAAACTTTTTATTCAGAATTTTTATAAAAATTTTTGGCATGCAGTTTTGTAGCCCATTTAATTTCAGTAAAAAAGTGTATTCTGTAAGAAAAACCAAAATACTGTTGATTTTTAAGAATTCTTTTTGTTGACGGTGTCACGGGTTTTTTCCCATAATTCCCAAATTGTCAAAAATCAGCGGTATTTTGTAGCCACTTGAAACTTGCACTACTAAAATTGAATGAGCTACAAAACTGAATACCAAAAATTTTTCTAGAAATTCTGAATAAAAAGTTTCAACATTTTGTGAAAATTTGTCGAATTTTTATAATTTTTGTATAAAGTTT
>NW_016179365.1:0-7326 GCF_001687245.7 Rhagoletis zephyria | reverse complement strand
GCTACTTACTCGTACTGCAGTGACATTTGGAAGCACTCCAAAAAAAAAATAAAAATAATAAAAATAATAAAAATGTGTGAAAATAGTTACTGCCGGTGCAGGCGAAATGGCGCTAAATGTGCTGCACTCGCACGCACACAATCAAACGTCAAGCAACAAATACGTGCGCCTGCTAGTTAGACAAATGGAAAAACATTCTCTCTCCCATAGTCGCACAAACGCACCTTGACACCCATTGGCGCCAGGCAGCAGACAGTTTTTGCGCGCGCGACACTTTTTCTACTTATTTTTAACACTTATTTCTTTGTTTCTTTCTGTTTGCTTTTGTGCGTGTGCGTGTGCGTGTGATATTTCAATTTGCGAACAAATGGTTGCGTCCACCACCCACTCGCCCCCCCAGTGCTTTTTTTGTGGCAAACGCTTAACTGTACCAGCAGCAAAGTGCGATAGTGTTGAAGATTTCGATGTGTTGTTGCTTTTATATTCTCTTCTGATACTACTGATGGCAGCCCAAATCGCAGCAATGTCATTTGTTTTTTTGTTTTTTCTTTTCTCACAGAACAGCTGGCAATCAATCGTCTGTCTGGCATTCGAGGACAAAACATTTCACTTTGCCATACATTCAATAGTTTTTCTGAAATCAGGAAATTTACATAGTATTTTAAATTTTCTCTTGAAAACCTTAGGTGGCGAAGGGGAGTGGAAAAAGGGGCATGTTAATACCCGATTGGAGTTGTTCGAGCTTAATATCTCGGTTGGGTTCACGAGGAAGTCCACTACCACCTGTAGGGGGTGTCCATTAGGAGCCGAGAAACTTCCCTCATCTTTTGGAGACTGTGGCATAAATACCTGCCTGGAAACCTGTAAATTTCCCAATTTTTCTTCTACGAGGTTGGTTCGATGTTCAAACTTTTTTGTTGCCTACTGACCCAGTCAGATCCCGCCCGGTGAATCCGTTTTGTGTTATGTGACATACAAATAGAAGATTTTACCTTATACAGCGTGAGAATCTTTGGCTATAACTTAGTATGACAATTCCCTCCTTATAGATCTACTGAAAATGCTGACTCAAATGGCCCACCGTTTTTTCAAATCATCTGTGTTTCGATACAAGGTGAATTCGTCCTTCTAGAGCGGAAATACTTGAATTGAATGTATTTTGGAACGAATTTCCGTCGAAACTTGTCAAATTTGGTTTGGAGGCAAACCGGTCTCGGCGATGTGTCATCTTCAGTGTCATGTTTAGCTCGGAGAACTCATTCCAAAATACATCATATACAAACCCTGTCGGAAACAACAACAACCAAAGAGAAAATACTCCTATTTACTTGAGTGTTTCGAAATTAACAAACTTTCTCAAATTCTGTTATGCTACAAAATTTTTCTATATAAAATAAAGAACCGGCGATGATATCACCTTTTATTTTAAATACCTTCAAGGAAAGTACGGAACGTTTCCTTCGCCATGCATTCCATGGACAGCGAGAGGACAGTTGTTCAATAATGACATCGTATGTCAAATGCGAAATTAACTGTCCAAAGCAAGGGAAATTTTTCCATGCTTCTTAGAAAACTGTACAGCATGCATGGAGGAATGCTTCCCCTTTCCTACAGGGTATGAACATCAACTCAATATTTTCAGGTTTTTATGAGTACTTCAACTCTGATTTCAAATAAATGTATGTATAAAAATACGCCTGGCGGATATCGGCTATTCATATATGCATTGAATGCGATTGAAATAACAAACAAAAAAAAACACGCTTGAGCGCATTTCAACTTAAATATCAGCCAAATAAAAAACGTTTTATTGCAGCGAATATCCATATTGGGATTTCGCAATAAAAATCGATTAATATCATTTTTTGTTACGACCGGCAATTAAAGCTTCAATGGAGCGCATAGAAGATTCTTGATATTTGTGCATATAACCTCATTAATTTGATTCATAACTTATTATGATTTTTCTCTTTCTGTTCTTCTATCTCTTTCAGGTGCCATTTGTGGCGGCAATTGCTGTACGAACGCAACGGAATCGGAGCTGAGGCAGAAGTCTACAGCCGAATTTGAGCGATTGTTGCATCATCACACCAAAAGTCTACGCGGCATACTCGTCTCCACGGCGAATTTATTTCAAAGTGAGTGAATTTTTATTTCAATGATAAGTAAATTGTTTTATAAAAACATATGAAATATTTTTTTTTTTTGCCGAATTTCAATTCATGTCAGCTCTATTGTGCGTGCGTGCCGCCGTTTTTATGCACTCTCCGAATTATAACCAACACACAAAAAAACTGGCATATTCACACACACCTACATACATAAATGGTGAATAGAAAGCAGGCAAAAAAAAACAGTCAAGCTTTTTATTCTCTATGCAAATATTTTTCGCAAAATTCTGGGCAATAAATCAATTCAGCCAATGCCAGCAGAACGTAAAATTATGACTTCCTTTCCTGTGTATATTCGCGAGTTGGGCAGCACAGCGCACTGCTACGCCCCGCCCCCACCACCTTTGTAGCTTCTGCAGTTTACATTGAAGCGCTGGCAAAAAAAAAAATGCCTTAAAATTTATTCAATGTTCGCACTTGCCATACAAATTGAAATAATTATGCTAATTTTTTGCCTGGGGTTTTTTGTTGGTTGTTTTTTTCATTTATTTTTTTTTGCAAAAATATTAAATCATAATACATTTATTATGGTAATGTATAGCACAAACAAAACACTGTACTAACTATGTATGTATGTGAAATATTCGAATTTTATTTTCTACTTAAAAAAGCGTTATGAAGCGAATTGCAACGCTTTGCATGGTTTGTGATTTGAATGAATAAAAAGTTCGTAGGTATTCATTGCGATCGGATTTGATGAATTGGAATTTTTGATGCACTCAGCGCGCGTAGCCAGGCATCAATTGAATGTTTACAGCATTTTAGCTGGGTTATCATAGCCGTTAACATTTTACTTATGAATGCAGAACAACATGCAAGTGTACATATCTATATACGTGGATACATACTCCGATTGTAGACGCATTAATTCCGTAAACAATTTAGGTCTTGTATTGGCAATAAAACAATCATTAGGGGTATTAAAAACCATTTTGGAATACAAAATAAGATTGCTCACTGATAATCGAAATTTGGGTACTTGGTATAATGAATTGCAGAACGATAAAGAAATGAGGAAGAAAGAGCAGAAATGCAGGTAGAATTATATGTATATTTAAAAGCTATTTTTGATGGATTTTATTCAGAGTATTGTAATACAAAGTTTTAAATTATTTAATATTATCAAAAGAGTAAACATATTTTAAATAGATTTATTTTAATGAGAGATTTTCAACATGATTTTCAATACAAATCTTTAAATTATACCAACGCTGATATTTCAAAAAAATATCTCAGTAATCTTTAACTTCGAAATAGTTTCGAATAGAGTTGTAATCGATTTTTTAACGCAATCTTATATGAACATTATTGAAATATACATACATACATATATGTATATTAGACTACGTCAAATAAGTGCAAGTTTGAAGTAGCAAGAACTTACCGTTGGTTTTTGCCCAATTTTTTTGTTTTTTGTTTCATTCAATTTTTTCCAGGGACCGAGAACGCGTTCCAGTTTTTTTTTTTTAGTTCTGCATGAGAACAAATTGTAATGTAAAGAACGTTGCCACAAAAAAAAACAAAGGAGAACAAAAGTATTGAGAAGCAGTTTGAACGGGAACAAAATGGGAGTCAAGATTTGGGAGCGTTTCCGTAAAGAACAGAATGAGAACGAAATTTTCAGGAATGTTTCCAATGAGGACAAAGTGAGAACGAAAGTAACGAGATCCTTGTCACGGAAGATCAAATAAGAACAAAAGTCCGGGGGAAACGTTCTGCTAGAGAACAAAACGAGAACAAATGTTTTGAAAACTTAACGTTAAGAATGAGAGGGGAGGCTGTATGTTTGGATGACAAATCGTTTCAGTGAGAACCACGACTGCTAATTCTAAGCCAGAGGAAGTCTGAGTCATTTCAGCTCCAAGATCGTTTATCATTAGCGTAAACTGCCCATTTATGGAAACATTTTTATTTTTTTTGTGCAAGAAAAGTTCGTGTTTTAAATTTTTCGTTGACTTAATTTGCATAAATATCTTTCAGTCCTTATCTGATTAGTTTTACTATTCTAAATTTTCAAACTAATGAAAGCTCACCTCCATTCTTTACGAATAGTTCAGAGAAGATTTGTTCCCGCTTCGTTCTGTCAGAAAGTTCCGGAGACTTTAGTTCCCAAATTGTTCTTCGAGAGAAAGTTCATTACACTTTTGTCCCCGTTTAGTTCTATTCCACAAGGTTCCGGTACTTTTCTACACATTTCGTTCACTTATAAATGTTCCCAAAAGTATTGTTCGCATTTGGTCCTCTTCGGAAAAGTTCCACAGGGGTTTGTTCTTATATAGATAATTCCCATTAAGGGTGTGAAAAAAATTTAAAGTACATGTATTTTTTTGTTAAAAAATGGTATTTAGAACTGCCCCGAGGGCTACGAAGTTGACAACGTATTTTGTAAGGGTAAAAACACAAAAAGAAAGAAAGAACAAAATGTTGATATCTTCATTCTTCAAACCGCTGCGTGAGTAACGGTCCCAAGCTATGCTAGAATCTATATATGGGATCCAATCAGTGAGTTTCCAAATTTTATCTTGTTATAAGTTTATATATGTACATATATGGTAGTGCATACATATGTACATATGTACCTATATGAATGTTTACATAAATAAATTTTTCTCGGTACTCAAGGATATGTATTATTGTACTTTTCTCTTGCTTAAATAAATGCAGCATACATACATACAGACATACATATTTACGTACGGTCATATGTAAATACATAAACAAATGTACATACATATATCATATTCCTGCATAGCATTTGTATAATATTTAGGGCTGACAAAGTTCAATTGGCGAACACATTTACATATCGGCAACTGAGTGGAAAATCGACCTTTTCAAGAACACCCTATTTCAGAACTCGGCTCAAAAATGGCCTATCACAGCCGCCGATTCAAAAACGCCCTATCTCAACATATTTTCAGTTAAGATAGGTCGTTTTTAAGCCAAATTCTGAGATAGGGCATTCTTCAACTATTCTTAGATAGAGTGTTTTTCAATCAAATTCTAAAATAGGACGTTCTTGAAAAGTTTTCTGAGATAGGGCGCTTTGGAACTGGCTGCCGAGATACATATGTGCATAGGTTGATCTTCCACTCAGGTGTAGATATGTTATTTTAAACAAAGTTGGGTTATTTTTACTATCATACATATTACATGCGAAACAAAAATGTTGGTAACTTGAATTTACATACCCAAAAAACGTACATAAATATCTTTTCGTATAAATAAAAATACAAATAATTGAGATGAACTAGTTCTTTAGTTCATTTAGTTCAAGAACTACCCAAGCCTAATACATATGTATGTATGTGGTTAGATATGTACATACATACATACATATGTGCATATTCACCTACATAAATGTTATGCTTCTAGCATCGCACTCGTCGACGACAATGAAATCTCCATTTTCATTTATTGCTGACTTTGCTATTTTTGGTAAATGTCTTCTATTCTATTTCTATACGAAATGTGCATACATACATACATACATATATTTGCGTACCGTTGAATAGATTGTCGTGCTTCAACTATAATCATCTCCTCAGATGATGTCATTCTCAAATAAATTAATTTATGGAATTGGAAACTGATTGATGCTTTAAATAGCTATGCACATACATATGTATGTGCATACATGCATATTTACATTAGGGTGCATCAGCAAAAAGGTTGCAGTTTTTGCATCGGAATTATAAAATTTATTATATTTTAAGACTTCCGTCAAAATATTTCGGAAGAATACTAAGAATAACGTGAGCTGATTCGAATCGAAAATGCCTCCAAAAATTGCATTAGTTTGTTTTTATTGTATTAAGCTTAAGTTCTTCTATCATCTGTGGTGATTTTTTAGAAAACATATCTTTAAATATTAATTTTATTTATAAAAGACTTTATTTTTGTAGGTATTTTGAGATGGCTCCAGTTCACGGTAAATCTTAATATTCCTCCAAAATATTTTAGCTGAAGTCTTAAAATTTAATAGATTGTATAATTTCGATGAAAAAAAAATACAAATTTTTTGTTTTATGGAGGTTGGTGCATCCTTATTATTTCTACCCGCACCTCTTTCTTCATATAAAATATGCTGAGTGTGGCTGTAAGTAAGACTGATTTTACATCCACTTCAGCTGAACTTGAAGTTAACAACAATTTTGTTGCTACTGATGTCATTTTTAACCGACTTTAAAAAAAGGAGACGATTATTAGTTCGTCGGAATATTTTTTTATTTTTTTATTTTATTTTTTGTTTATGTATATTACCGCATAACTTTGGACCAAAATGGCCAATGGTCTGATCAAAACTGATCTCATTCTCGGTTGCCCAGGAATACCTCCAGAGTAGGCTTACTTGTGCTCCAGAGCACAGCCACAGTATAGATAACTGGAATAGAGGAAAATATTTGCGATTTAAAAAATGTACCACCTTCGCACAACTGCTCAAAAATATGTGGTTCAAATTCTAAGCTTACTTTTGCAAAATTTTAGCATTTTAAATGGAGTATTTTCATAAAAAAGGTTCCCAAAAGCTAGTTCCTAACTGATTTCAAAATCACTCCTAGTATCTCAGGAAATTTGAAAAACGTGGGCCTCACTTAAAAAAATTAATTACTTACAATTCGAAAATGTGTCGCCGATTTAAGTTTCTGATTCAAGCTTCTGGACTTGTATAAAATTTATAACAATTTCCCAGCTTATTTTTACTAATAAACCTACAAATAGCCTTTCACTGCGCATGAATCCTCTACTTGCCAACAATAAAGTGCCGGCATGAGGCTTACAACTTGCAACGATGCAACCACAAGGAAGCGCAAATAAATTACGTTTGTGCAACGTTAACTTTACAACGGTAAAGCTAATCTTTTAATGCCTCAAAAGCATCTGCATTTAATAAAAATAAAATGCAAAAACATTTGTAAACACACACAGGAGCGCGCAACAAAGTGCGAGCTACCTACCAAAGTCCCTCTAGGAAATGAGGGATTGTTAAACAATTTGCTTCCCGAGTAGTACTATAAGCATCAGAGAACAAAGTTCATCTTGTTGTTCTCAGGCGTTGTTGTAAGGCGAAATGTGGAGTCCTCTCATGCGGTTTCTATGGTCGCCTGACTGCAACTACGACTGAAAAAGAAAACCAGCAGGTAGGAATTGAACA
>NW_016179364.1:0-7327 GCF_001687245.7 Rhagoletis zephyria | reverse complement strand
AAAAAGAATTAGAGAGTTGCCACCTGTTTGAAGATTGCAGTTTAAGTAAATTGATAAGATAAAGTAAATATTGCAATAAGGCTGCCAAAGAAAGACGTTTAAGGGGGCTTGAAGCTGAAAATATTTCTGTGGAGGTTGCCCCATATTTGAGAATTTTAATTTAATTTAATTTAATTTTATTGACAAGATGAATTAAATATTGCAATATGGGTATCAAACTGAAGAGGTTTAGGAAAGCTTACTGCCGAAAATATTTTTGAGGAGGGCTGCCAACTGTTTGAAAAACTGTATTTAAATAAATTGATAAAATATATACAATACGGGTATAAAACAACACAAAAATACTTTTAAGGCATAGTAAATCACGCCGAGTATTTACTAGTTATAAATAAATTTTTAGTAGTCGCAACCAGGGTATGAAAAAATTAAAATAAAAAAAAAAGAAATAGACGAAATTCGAAAAAATTTTTCATTGAAGTCTGATAAATTTGACACATTATTGAATTAAAGCTGGTCAAAGAAAAAATTTTGTCGAATTTTTGCAATTAAAAAATTATAATTTTTTTCAAACCCTGTTAGCCAGCCCTCCAACTTATTTAAAACTTTGAAATTTTCGTAGATGTTTTTATTTTGTATGTAGAACAGTAGAACCAAACAAAAGGTTCCCCATAATGGGGATATTTTAAGGACAACACTAAGCTACCTGCTAAGAAACTATTTGCAGAATATACACACATGTATGCCTGTACAATAAGTAAGTGTAGGTAGGATGCTAAGAATTTCATTCAAGTCCGTATGTGTCTAACATGCATGCAGCACTCATGTACATACATAAATGTCAAAAAATACACATTTACTACAGTCTCAAAGCGTTCAAGCAACCGAGCGACCAAACACATGGCGCGCGGAAATCCCATAAGGTGTGATGTGATGCGGTAAGTTTCATCATTATGTCACTTTTACTACAGCTTGCCGTCCACGAACGGAATGAGAGCACACACCTTAGTGCATAGTTTACGCACACACATATAAACTGTCATTTAAGCAAAGCGCTTCCTTCAAGTCTCAAGCCAGACGATGATATCACCACCGGCAGACGCATGTTGGCTGGGTTCATGCCAGCAGGGTAACTGTTGCAAAACTCAGATTCAACGCTGTGCTGATGTACCATTTCCCGAATGGCAAATATTTCTAAAATGCAGTAAAAACTTTACCCAACTACGACTACCCATGAATCTCACAAAGGTAAGCACATAGTCTTAGTTCTAGTAGACATATGTAGGTACTTTTATCCGATACGTACATACATATATTTAAGTACATGATTGTGTGCACTAAGTAGTTGGTTTCTATGTAAGGGAACTTGTATGTGTGCCGTCTAAATATTACGCTAAGATATTGTTTAGCATGTGTTTCTGGGTCGTGAACCTCGTTAGAGGCGTACAATATTTGCCTATTTGCACTTGCGTGCACAATTTTGCTGTTCACGTGTGTACATGCATACATACAAACAAATGTACTTATAAATTAAATAGCTCACGAAAATTAAACAATTTTTGCAAAAGCGCAAGTTTTTGATGATTAAATATGCAAAGGTAGATATGTATTTATGAGGAGCCGGAAAATTTTTAATAAAGCAATTTCAAATTTTTTTATTATGTTTTCTTTACAGTCCTAATTGTCAGCTATGAAACGAACCCAGAACCTTATTTGTAATTAGAACAGTTTTTGAGATTAAATAAACTGCAAAATCCAGGAAATTGTGAAATTTAGAATTTTGTCTTGTCTTAAAGGTTATGTTTGGGGCTATGTAAAAAGTGTGTTAAAAAATAGGAAAATTAAAAATTACCGAATTTAAAAATCGCAAAAGCGAAAATTTATATAATTTTTTGGCTAATTTTTTATACTTACTAATCTTAAGATATCCTAACTAATCTCAAGATATCTAGAAATTCTTGAACTTTGAAAAAATTTTCTTTATTAAAATATATTTAAATAAAAAAGTTTCTGATTATAACTTTATTCAGAGTTTGCAAAAAAAATACTTTTCAAAAGTTCAACAATTCATATGTTAAAAAACCGTATATTGGAGGTATTGTATAAAAAAAATTTAGCCAACATTTTTTTAATTTCAAAACTGTGTAAATTTTGTTCCAGTTTTTTTTTTCTTTACAGCACTAGTCTTCAGCTTTGAAACGAGGCTAGAACCTTATTTATAATTACAACAGTTTCTGAGATATTCAAAAAATAAACTAAAAAATACAAGAAATTGTGAAATTTAGAATCTTTGCATATCTTTTGAAAAAAATTTTATTATTCTCCTTTGGGAGAACTTCGTTAAATTATAAAAAAAGTTCTGACCAAATTTCATCCAAATCAAAAATTATCAATTCCAACCATTGGTCATTTTGAAATGGGATTGGCCCAAAAGGAATTCTATCGTTTGATAAATTTTCTCTCCCAGCTCATACCTACAACTACAACCACCAGTAGAGTACAGCGTCGCGAAAAGGGGCTTGTTTTAAACATATGAGTACAAATCATTTACTATGCTTTTTCATCTAAGGGGTCTGGCAGGACACAAAGTATGACGTTAAAAAACCTCCCAGAGTGCTGTGACTCAGGTCTCAACATCAGGGCACAAATGTGATTAAGTAGCTGTGAAAGATATTCATCAAGAAATAGCTATTGCCTTAATGTCCTATGGCCACGTGAATGTAATAATTACGAGTCAGGTGAAAATTTTCAGCTACCTTGATCGAGAGCGTGCAATTTTGCTAACCATGACCAAGATAAGGTCCCTATTGCTTGAAAAAGTGATCGAAAATTGGACTTCGAGCTTGCCATGGCATACAATTATAACTATAATAAAATCAATTTTTAGTTAGAAATTATGTAATCTCGTTATTTTGTTTAAATTTTGTAATTCTTCTTCTCTAATAATCCCTTTATATTATTTATAAACTTTTTTGGAAAATCTACCTTAATTTATTTAAAAATTCATAAATTTTCTCAGCTTTCAATTAACTTCAAGTGTCAGAACTTATTTCCAGCCCAGCAGGCCAACATTTGTATATTTAATTAATTATTAATAAATTCAATTAAAAGTTAATGTAATAAATTATGCGAGCACTACAAATTGACGCAATTAATGATGGGGATTTTGAAATAAAAATAAATATTATATAACAAAGATATATGAATACATACAAATACTTGCATGCATGTATGTGTGTTTGTATGTTCGTAAGCTGAAAACATTTGCACGCAACAGTTAAAAGTCAAGCTAAGCCAAATCAATCGTTACTTATAGATAACGATGCCTCTCACAGCTTTCTCAATAATACAAAAACATTACAACCCGCCCTTAGGACGAAATAGCTTTACGGCTGTGATCTTAATAGCGTGAAGCGAACAAAATTGCAATTAATTACTTTGTTGCTGTGCAACAACTTGATTATGAAAGGCTTTTATTGCATAAGAAAAATAAATATACATATATTGTGGGTAATCTATGGTAGAATGAAAGTGGGCTTAAGCGCAAATAATAGAAACAGAAACGAAAGTGGAATCGAGCTAGGCGATGGGAATCGCTTACCCTTTCGCTTGAAGAAGGCATTATTTTAACATGGGCATGTCATTGGCCGTAAGCCCTTACCCGCAGCATTACCTTCGAGCGAAGGGAGAACGCATGGATAAACAGAGGCCAAAGAAGCGAACAAAGAATGCCTTACAGAGAAACTAATGTAGAATGCTTAGATAAGTGCATACTTATTTAAATTCAATTGAAAACATAAAATACGGATTGTCTTAAATGATTAGAACTTTTATAAATCAGTTTTTATATGTACATACATATGTATGTATTTAGGTATTTAGATTTTACTTAAAAATCGGTATGTACATACATGCATATATTTAATTAAGCTTAAAATAGTACTTCCTCACTCTTGTACTTCACTTCATTGACTGACTTCAATTGGTGACAGGCAATGAGATCAATGGAAATAAGGTCAATTAACTTTATTTCCCACCCTGGTGCGCAATAGAGTCAATTGACATTATTACCTTTTCAAATGCGAAATAAAATCCACTGATATTATTGCTCTTTCAAACATTAAATTTGCTTAGCTTTCTGTACCCCGATATGGGGTTTTACTTAAAAAATCCTTCATTTGGACGTCTACAACCAAGGGATTTCGTGAGGTACTTTCAAAATAATCATACAAAGTCCACTGAGGAAATTGCCCAAATTCGTGTTGTATAAACTATATCTCCTTTACCACTGATTGTTCAGAAACAATGTTTTTGCTTTATGTAAGCAGCTTAAACTATTAAATTGTGTTACCGGCTTACATATCGATCATATACAGTAGTGAAAATCATTTATATCGCTGCTTTATAAGGCATATAATTCCATAGCACTCATTGTTCCGAGATGAGTTTTTTATAGTAGTTACATATACATATGTACGCAGTGAATAAAACATTTTTTTAGCCCCCAAACAACTAATTTCAAATGCAGTAATCGTTCATGAAAGTTCTGAAACCTTCGGCACTGCCCTTACTTGTTCTCTCTGACATCCGGTTTATTTTTTAAAGGCCTATAAAAAAAACCTTTTTAAAAGAACGACTAAATACGCATACTTTCGGGATTATATTTTTTTTTGTGTAAAATTTACTGTCGCACGGTGTTACCATTGGACTAAATTTTTAATTATAATGATATCAACCCGGAAGTCTTTCTATTTACATGTATTTCATTTAAGCTCCTCTCACATGGAAATACTTACTTCTCATGAAATCAATTTGCAAAGCTTTTAGAAAATAAATTGTTTCCAGACCACCCACTGTATGTATCCAACGCACAAGCAGCCGATGGTATTAAATGCCCTTTAGCAAAAATCGTTCACACTTTATAGTTACACCATAAAATAAAATGGTATGGGTGCAAAACATTAAACATTCCCATCATCGCCCCCCGCCTGTCTAAGCTCTCGAATAGCGTACGCTTTCATTAGCCAAACACACTACTCAATTTCACGTTTGCAGGCAGCAACTAACTAATACTTTCACACTTTTCCTATCGCTTTTGATTGCCAATTAAATTGTCGTTAATTAAAAATTATATTCACTCCTCGGGAAAGATAATAAATTTTCAATATTAAACCAAGGCTGAAGGGTAATGTACGTAAGGCTAGTGAATGGAAAGCCAAGCGTGGTGCTAACGGAAACATTGTATTTGTAAAAGCATATAACCACAAGCTACCCAGCCAGCAAAAAATCCGAGAACCGGTCCGAAAACAGAAAAAAAGTGGATGAAAACCGCATTTTTGTCCGTTTACCGATTGTATTTCCGGATACATACTTTAATGATTCGTTTTCGCACTAAAGTGTGCGGCCGAAACGTATGTACAGAAAAGTACCGAAAACGGTGGTGAAAAGGATACGTTTTCGGCTGTTTTTTTTATGAAATTTGTCTGATTGAATTTTTCATTCAATACGCTTTCCTTCTGCACTTCCCAAATACTTTTTCATGGTTCAAAAGAAATAAAATAAAATTAGGAAGCCCCTGACGGAATTCGAACTCGGCACCTTCTAGAGGCTAACAAATAGCGGCACACTGCTCTGCACGCTCAGTCACTGCCCACTACGCATGCATGCTTTCAAATGTTTAGCTTGAGTAAATAAAATACAATTATTGCATTCAAATGGCATAATCTTTTTCGAACGTTTTCCGAATACGAAAATTGACGATAACTGTAGAAGTTTTTTGTAAACTGCACTGTCGGCAAAATTTACGTTTCTTTGCTGGCTGGGTAACACCAAGCTTTCATACATACCACATACATACAAATATAGATATAGCAAAAGTAAGTACTCGCTTAATAGTTAACTATTTACACCTGTTTGTAATGAAATGCTTAGTTGGCGTCGACAGCGTCTTTCTGCACACCACACATAACCATTTTCGAAATTGTATCCTTCATTACGATACAATACAATTTATTTCTTGCCTTTATTGGCAGGTGTATTGCGCTTTAATAATGCGAGAAAATTGTTATGGTTATGCTCAAAGTCCGTTTTACTGGTTTACTCATATTGTTTTGACTCTTACGTTGTGGCTTTACGGTATGTAATTGAGTAAATAAGTTTCCGCTAAACTAATTACAATTGAATTGATTTTGGTTGGTGACCCTATTTTGCTGATAGTAGTTGAGTGTACTTAACAGATATAAAATGAAGTTGATAATTTAATGAAATGCGCAAAATAGTTATAAATAAATTGTACATATTAATGGACTTATCCAACAAAGTTATAAAGTGGCATTTTCATTAAAATTTTCGATTTATAAAGTCTTATTAATTTTTGATGAATTTGGGTGTTAGTATGTGTTGAATTTCACTTTGTCCAAGTTCAACTTTTTACGTATATGTAAAAGACTAGCAATCGTTGTCCTATTGTAATAAAAATTTGTTTCATTTACTGAATTTTCCTTCACCTCAAATTGAAACTTTAAACTGCTAACATCAAAAAAATCTTATCCATTTATTCAACAATTTTTATTGAGCTTGAGGCCGTTTTTAATGAAAAGCTATTGTGGAAAAGCAAATTATTGTTGAATATAATTGTTATAAGGCTATAAATAACAAAAATAAATTATCCATTTATTATAGAAATCTTTAGTATGCATGGAATTTAAAAAAAATACCGACCGAAGGCCGAAGCCGAAGCCGAAGATAAAAATCCAGCCGAGTAGGTCAAATACCGAAGTCCGCCCGAACCTTCGGTCGGACACTAATACATATGTATGGATCAGGGTTGTTGCGAATATTCGCATTCCAGCCGCGGAGCTTCCGCATTAATTTTAACACTCACTTTCGCTTTCGCATTCGCAATAATCGATGCGGATCTTTTGCGAATGCGAATATTGAAGGGACCGAAAATAGCAGTTACCTTTTTTTACGAGTTAAACTTGGCCAAATATTTTTTATTCCGAAATAAAGGTCCTTTCCGGATAATAAACAAATATTTTTAATAACTGCTTTAACTTATTAAACAATTTGAGTTTACCTTTTTAAACAGGTGGCAACCCTCTTGAATATTATTAATATTCAAACTAAGGATATCTTATCACCTTCGTTTCACGTCATGTTTTAATATTTCATTTTACTTATCTTCTTCTTCTTAATTGGCGCAGTAACCGCCTAAGCGATTTTGGCCGAGTCCAAAACAGCACGCCAGTCATTTCTCTTCTGTGCTAACTGACGCCAATTGAAAATGCCAAGTGAAGCCAAGTCCTTCTCCACCTGGTCTTTCCAACGC
>NW_016179363.1:0-7327 GCF_001687245.7 Rhagoletis zephyria | reverse complement strand
TTCCATACCAGAACGGACGGAGTTCACATTTCATGTGTTTGATTTGTTTAAAATTTTTAGGATTGATGCATGAACATAAATATTAAATAAATATGAAATTTGAGCTTGATTACTACATATTTAAAAACTTTACAGCACAAAAACAAAAAAAAAACAAAATCGATTTAATAGTTTTCCAAATACTTATCTCTAGAACGGGTCGAGGAAAAAATTTGAAAAAAATCACATATACACATATTAAAATGCTCTATGAAAAGATATATTTAAAAAATTTTTTTCTTGAAAAATTTTTCACATACAAATTTTTTCAATAAAAAAAAAAATTGTTTTTGAAAATATAAAAACAATGATAGCTCTGAGTATTGCGCAATATTTAAGTAAAGGTGAGTAAAATGAGTAC
This sequence comes from Rhagoletis zephyria, assembly GCF_001687245.7. Classification (NCBI taxonomy): domain Eukaryota; kingdom Metazoa; phylum Arthropoda; class Insecta; order Diptera; family Tephritidae; genus Rhagoletis; species Rhagoletis zephyria. The sequence continues at coordinate 6,927 of NW_016179363.1, read as the reverse complement.
ATGACATATTTACAAATGTTTTTTTTTAGAATTTTATAGCCCATCAAATTCTAGTATAATGAAGTGCGAGTAAACAAATGGTTCAAAAAACATTTGTTTTTTCAAAAAATTTGTATGTGAAAAATTTTTCAAGAAAAATTTTTTTTTAAATATTTCTTTTCATAGTGAATTTTGATGTGTGTATGTCTGACTTTTTCAAATTTTTTCCTCGACCCGTTCTCGAGATATTTGTAAAACTATAAAATCGATTTGTTTTTGTTTTTGTGCTGTTAAGTTTTTAAAAATGTGTTAATCAAGTTCAAATTTCATATTTGTGTATTATTTATGCTTATGCATCAACCCTAAAAATTTTTAAACGAATCAAACACATAAAGTGTGAACCTCGTCCGTTTTGGTATGGAACGCCCCATAGAGCATAGTATAGAAAACTCTTTTGATTGCTATTTCTTTTTGTTTAAATTTTTCGCCTTTGTGTGTTTATCTGTATGTATGTATGTATGTATGTAAGTGCTACTCATGCATTATTGGTTAGCACCTAAATTGTCTAGGTTAGTAAAGGTTCACTGAGATTCGGTGTGTGCAAGATAGAAGTGATGAGATATCTCGTATGGCATGTGGCAACCAACAATTAGTGGTATTGGTTTCTTTGGTTCAATGCTGAGCATGCAAAGCGTTTATGCTCGCTCATTCAAAAAAGTATGCATATGTACATATGTTTACACGTGCATATCATTTTTGTACATACATATAAATATTAGCGTACTCATGTGTATGTACATACATATGTATGTATGTCTGTCATGTAAATAATCCGATTTAAGTGCGCTCACAAATGATGAATGACTTTTGTTTGGTGCTTGTTGCTTTCATGTAATTTATTTTATTTACAACTCATATGCATATTCCTTTGTTTTGTTTTCGTTTTATTTTGTTTCTAGTATCAATGTAAGTATGTTTGTATATAAATACAAATGTATGTATGCATATGTATGCAGGCGCTTGTAAGCACTGCTGTGATTCGCCATGCCTAACAGATAAAATTGTGCAAGGCGCCGTAACCCCCCCAGCAACGGTGACGTATGAAAACGGAAGTCTTGATAAGAGAAATTTATTGTTTACACTTTAATGTGCTCGATATCAGGAATGCATGGAAAGTGTGCACATTCTTCAGATTTATGCATAAATAATTTTACTTAAACGTAAACAATTGAAACAAAAGTAAAAAGTGCTTACATAATTTCTGGGAATTTCTAAGGAACGCATACATGCATGAAAATGCCATGTGGGAGCAAATATGTAAATGATAAAAAGTTGCGGAGAATAATTTGATAGCAAAATTAAAAAAAAGAAAATCTATAGGGTCATATAAAAAGTATCTGCGAATGTTTGTCACTATGTGGCGTTTATGACAATACATCTGGCAACATTAATCCTAACTGACCTGCTTTAGAAGGCTACATTTTTATAGAAGACAGTTCTGTAATTCTTTGCTCGTGCTAAATATTAAACTAATTTGAAAATGAGTTAAATATTTGAAGAAATACGCTTTGTGATGCCCTTTTCCTTAAAAAAAAAAATTTTGCAAGTGTACGATCAAGTTTATGGTGAGAATGCTGTGAGTGAACGCCGGATGCAAGAGCGGAAATATTGGAGTTTGCCAAATTGCGAAAAAATTTTTCATACAAATTATTAGTATAGCATTAGGTTTCTCTGCCATAAATGTGTCACTTTTAAGCAATTTTTGGCCGAAGCCGGGGGACTTCGTCTTTATTCCGAGCGACATACTACAAAAATAACACTGTTACACCCGCAAAAAGGACATGGCTGGAGATGGCGGTTGCACCATATTCCAGTTATGAGGAATCGAACTGCATCATTAGTTTTTTAACTGTCCTACATTTATTTTATTTTGCCCCCAAGGGAAAGGTTTCAGGTGTTATAACCTATTTAATGGTTTTTATTTTTTATCTGGTTCGTTCTTTGGCAAAATTTCTTTGGAAATCCTCAAAATAGGTATGGTTTGGCAGTGACGGATACAGGGGGGAGGGTGGAATTGGGGAATTATATATATTATATAATTATATTAAGAAGGAAGTTAAACAATTTTTGATTGAGTCATAAGTAAAATAGTCTTTTCTCCGTTTTTCAAAGATAGCCTCCGAAATCGAGTTATGGGCTTTCGTAATTCGAAGTAGGACATTTAGTAAAAAACTATTTTTAATTATTGTATGTAAATAATTAAAAAAGTAAAAATATAGGCGTTGTCCGTCTTGTGCTCTTATTTAAACGATATTAAACTTTTTTTGTGCAACCTATATTACAGGGGTCAGAAATTTTTTAAAACTCAGTTCAAATATTTTTTTTTTATTCTCTATAAGCTTTTTAATTTTTCGAATATCTGACTTTTGACCCCCTATAGCATCTGTAATATAAACAACAATATTATACATTTTTGTAGAAAAAAATAATTAAGCCGCCCTGTGAACACACGTGAGTGCGATTATCCTGCACCATGGTGAGCACTTACAAAATTGCGCAATTATTGACCGTATCTGCGTCCGCATAATTGCGTAATGATTGATCAATTTTGTTATTTTTCTGAAAAAATTATATTTGTATCATATAATTATAACGCACTGGTGAAAAATGCCTATTACTTCTTCAACTTCACAGAATTTTCAAAATTTTCAAATTCCTTAATTTTCAATTTTTACTTTTTTTGTTGTATTTTCGAATTTGTACTATTTTACATAGTTGAAAGTCTCAGCAAGTTTGAATATTTTCGCAGGTTTAGAAAATAACACAAATTCCAAAATTTTGAATTTTATAAAATTATTACATTCTTGAGATTTCTTATTTTTAGGATAATTTCCAATATTTTTAAAACTATAGAAATCTGGGAGATTCCAGAAATTTTGGTAAATTGAGAATATTTTGAAATGTACAAAATTATTGAGTTTTTTTAGAAATTTTTATATTTTCCAAAATTTTGAGAATTTTATTTATTCTAAAATCCATCCTAAAATGTAAAGATGTGAAACATGACAAATTGTCGAAAGATTCTTATGTCCATGGTACTTGTGTATAAAACCTAGAAAATTCTTAGAATTCTAAAATATATTAACATTTTTGAAAAATTCCAAAATTTGTCCACTTTTCTGAACATTTATTTTGTGCTTCGTCTACTTCAATACATACTATTTTAGTATGTTATTCACGATATACATACATATGTTCAAAAAATATTTGATTCTGAACCAGGCTTTGGCAAACCTCTGAGAGTATTTCTGGTCTGANAAAAAAAAAAAAAAAAACTCATTTCGCGACCTACAAAACACTATCAACAGCTGTCAATTTTTAATTTACTTTAATGTCATGAACTTGAGCATACAATTGAGAATATTAATGTAAAAATATAAAAGTGTATATGAATGAAAAGCAATTAAATGAAAATGAAATTCATTATTTTGCAACATGTTGACGCAGTGCTTGTTATAGTAATATTTTTATGTATGTAAATATGTGTTTACAAAAAATTTAACAGCAATCTGAGGCATTTAAATAAATACAAATATATCAATATTTTTGTAAATACTGGCGAGGATTCTGTAAGTGGATCAGTTTAATGAACTCATATTTTTAAACTGAATGAAATGTGTTCCAATGACCGATTGGCTTTACTTATGCGACTCCCTCATGCTTTTTAATATACGTACATACTTACATATCCTCAGATCTACCAGCACTTTCTTGCAGCCGCATCAACCCTTTCCTCTTCACCACCGCGGTGAAAGGAGAAGAAATTCCACTTCTACGCTGGAGGTGCTACCGATTCAGTTCGGGCGCTCTTAATATATTATCCAACATAAGACTAAAGGAATCATAAGATGGGGAGTCATGTTGCCTAAAACCCCGTTTATTTAGTATGAAACGGCCTAAAATTTCTCCAACGGCAAGAATTCAACAAACGCTTGCCACAAGACAGCGCGTCAGATATTTCAAAAAACCTAATGGAATAAATATCTGGCGGACCGTTTCACAGGTGCTTGTTGTTAAGCAATAGACTTAGCATGCCCTAAAAGTAGCACTGGGTTAAGGAAAAAGGTACGTGGGGGCATGAAGAAAACAAAAATTCACGCAAAAAATACAAAAAAAGCTTTCTACAAAACCACTGCGTTTGATAATGAGAGACATTTAGAGACCTATAAGCAAATCCTACGGGAATACAAAGAGGTTCCAAGAAGGTCGAAAAAAAACCTCATAGAAAGGTTTCTGCAACGGTATGGAGTCTTTTTAGAAGGAGACCGGCTCAGAAAGATACTCTCACGAGCTGCTCGTAGGCTGAAGCTCAAGAGGAACTGGTGCGACTACTTTTAAGCACAACCGACATTTGCCCAGAGGGGCCACAGGGGATTGAAAACCATTCACACACTGGAGAGTTTTTCACGAGGTAGGATGTCATCTGGTCAATGGAAATATACAAGCCTTGTAAATCATCAGATCTGGATGGCATCGCCCCCATACAGGTGCTGCAAACATTATAGAAATGGTCAGAGTGGCTATAGAAACGACCGTTTTTAGTTTCGTCGTTTTTTAGATCTGCAGACAGCCATTTAGCTTAAGCGATCTCTATATGCTGGAACCTAGTACTGCACCCACCATGTTTTGGGCCCTGGAGTAGTTGGTCGGCCTCAATCCGTTATCGGACGTTTCATCGTGGAGACGGAATTGCCCGGTAGTAGCATTGAAAAGTCCAAGTCCTCGCAATAGAGTTGTTTGAATATTTCATCATTTTCTTCAGCGCCCGGACATATCAGGTGAATACCCTAAAATCATAGACGCTGATAGCTGAAGCTTCTTTGTCTGGTCCCAAACCACACCCAGAGACTGAAGCAGTTTTCGAGTACATGTTTGTTTCATGCCCTGTGTGGCAAGTGGCACCATCCTGTTGAAACCACATAATCTCCAAGTCCCTGCTGGCTAATTCAGGCCATATAAAGTTTATAAGATTGCCACGATAAAGTTCACCATACCAGCGTTTTCGGCATCATTTTCGACGAAGCACGGTCTCACTTCTTCTCAAGACTTCTCAAGACCAAAACCGACGAAACAGTGACTCGTGGTGGGTGCATAGTTTTTTTTTCTTGACTGACATGTAGAATTTCAGAACCTTAAATGCGGAATTTTTGCTTATTAACTTATCCGTTTAGGTGAAAATGTGCCTCATCGCTCATCATCGCAATGCGCTAAATGTACTTCTTGCAGAACGACAATTTTCATAAAACGTTGGGAACACTTTTGGGTTTATTTAACTTGTGCAACTGAGTACCGCTCCATGAATACGTTTGCCAAAGCCTGTAGTACCAGTTGCCTGAAAAAAATAAATAAAAAAATACATTAAATCAAAACAAATAATTGCTGTCACAGATGTGCATTACCCTTTAATCACCCTATAATAAACCGCTGCTGATTGCAGTAAATCCTTAAGACGAATACGTAAAAGTGACGCTTACTCTACACGTTGCGCAAGGTGAAAGACTCTTGTTATTCTAGCCAGTGATGCCGACATGGGGAGAATTCCCCGATTTTGGTGGAATTTGAATATCTCGGGGAAGGGCTCTAAATTTGGGGGAATTCAATATACAAAATATTGTGATTAGAACATTCCTATTGAGGATAAAATCGCATCTATAAATTGCATATTGTCATAACAATCTCTAATTTTGTTATTACGGGTTTTAAACATTACATAATTGCCTCGTACAGCCGTGTGGACATTAAAGAAATTGTAACCGTGCATAGGGAAATTTTTCCCTTTTTTCCGGGTTTCGTTTTCGCCACCAAGACATTGTGCTAGTTTTGTTTTTATTATAAACATAAAATGTTAAAAAGAGTGTCCTCATTGCATACATCACAATTAATAACATTTTTGTAATAATTTTTTTTTTTCTTTTTTAATTTAATTTTTAGATTTTATTGTTATAAAAACATATACATATATTTTTTTAATTTCGTCTAATTTTTAGGAACTTATATTATGTATTTTCCTTTTATTTTTTAATATTTTCCTTTCCAAATTAAATATTCTCTTAATTTTTATACATTTTTTATTTAATTTTTTAGAAACTTATTTGACTTTTTTTTTAATTTCTAAATTTATTATTTTTTCTTCTTTTGGTTTTCAGATTTGATTGTTTACAAACGAAACATAATTTTTTTCGCAAATTAAATTTTTCCTTTTTTAATTTAATTTTCAGATTTTGTTTTAAAATTAAAAACATACATTTTTTAGTTCTCTTCTTTCTTGATTTATTTTTTTCTAAGTTAATTTTTAGATTTTATTGTTTTAAAAGAAAAAAATAAATTCTCATTTAATTTTTTTTTTATTTATTATTGATTTAGTATCATTTTTAATTTTTTATTTTTTTTCTTTCATTTATTTGAAAGAAAATTTATTTGAAGAAAAATATATTTTTAATTGAATTTAATTTTTAAAAGCTCCAGTAAAGAGCTTTCAAGATAATTGCCAGAATTGACAACTGTCTTGCTTTTAGGTAATTTTTCCTCACGTACTGCAGTTCGAGCGCCATCAGAAAAATGTAAAAGTAAAAGTCTTTTCTTTGGTACCTATTAAATGCTCATGCCAACGATGGGCTATTAACTTGCCACTTGTTAAGCATGGCTAAAGCTTTAGTGACCTTGAAATTTTTGGCATTCTTCCGTCTGCTTCAAAAACAATTCAAGTCACTGTCCACTTAATTATGATCTCTATTTATTTTGCACATTGTTTACTGGCACTTATGCAGAACGTGCAAAAAGATGGATGTAAAGAATTTAAATCACTGCTGACAGTCAGTGCAACACACAAATCAAACATCGTGAAAAAATACTCATTTATGACAACAAATGCAAGGCGTACTGTCTCTT
>NW_016179362.1:0-7327 GCF_001687245.7 Rhagoletis zephyria | reverse complement strand
CCCACACAATAGCTGTATTTGAGATGGTTTGTTCGGTAGACTGCCTCACGCTCCATACAAAAAAAAAATATCATCTAGGAAAATATCACCAAAATACCTTTTATGCTTTCCATTTAAAATTCAACCTGTTCTGAAAGAACAAACGAAAGCGGTTTAGTCAAAGATTTTAGGTGAAATGAATATATGAGGAAACTTAGAAAAAAAATCAAAATGTCAATTCAAAATCTTTCTCCCTCATAAGGATATTTAAAATATAAAGACTATCTAATTCATTTCTGAAAGATATTGTTGCAGGGCTTAGTACTCTCATTGCAAGTTCTTAGCCAGGATTTCTGCCCCCCTGGTAGGCGCGAGTTATACTGCTGGCGAAAAGAGGTTATGAAAACGCGAAACAGTGGAGAGAAGAACTGAAAAAATATTAAATAAAAGACTAAATTATTATATAAAATACTGCGTGGGTGAAAAATCTGCCACGTCCGATATGTCACGTCCGTTATCACATTTTAATTCAAAATAAAATCAAGAACGAATTGCATCTGATTAAATATGAATGAATGAATGAATAAATATTATTGATTTTAGTTGAATTTTATTTAAAGAATGTTTAAGAAAGGAAAACCTCGCAGAGTTTTGCTTATTTTTACATGCACTTCTGTTTTTGTCACGTCCGTTATGACCTCCTTTTCAACGCTTTTTCCGACGCTAATGTCCCAAGCGCCACCTAATTTTTTTTTTTGTTGACAAAAGGAAGGTGACTTCCGTTTTTGTCTGATGTATTTAACTTCCACCCAGTAGGGCCTACGTTCGATCCCTGGTACGCGTAACGCAAAAAAAAATCTAAAAGAAGTTGCCTCTGAGTAGGAAATGGTATACCTGGCAAAATCTATTTGCCGTCCGCAGGCGTTGTAAAACATTAGGTATCTCCATTTCCAATACTTAGCCAGTATATGTATTGTTATCTCAATACATACAGTGGGGAGTGGAACTGAGTACACGCTGACTTTTGTTAAATATTTGCAAGGTTTTCAAAGTAAAATTTTTTCTGTTATTTTTTCATGATCCATGCTTTAACCAAAACCATATAAATAAAATTTTTAAACTTTATATAGTGCTTAGAAAAATTTACCAACTTTTCATTAAAACTTCATCTCTTTAATCTGATTTTTAGAATCTTTTTGAGTATGCAGTTTTGTAAACTTAATAATTTTAGTAAAATAAAGTGCAAGTTTTAAGCGGTGGCAAATCGCGTTGATTTTTAATATTTTGTTTTTGTTGCTGGCGGCTTTTTGAACTTTTTTCCGATACAAGCATGAATTACTTATGGTAACAAATGCGCACGACTGTTTGCAAAGAAAATTAAAAAAAAGCCACAGTTTTTATAAATTGCACTTGTTATATGAAAAAACCCGGAAAACCCGTCATCAAAAACAAAAATTACTCAAAAAAATCCTTAAAATCAGATGAAAGATTGAAACTTTGGTGAAAATTTTTTAAATTTTTCTAAGCTCTGTATAAAGTTTGCTTTATGTGGTTTGGTTAAAGCATGAACCATATTTTTATGAAAAAATAAAAAAAAATTATTATGCCCGTCTGTTCTAGGAAATATTAAAATATGAGCGTCAAACGAAAGAGTGTTAAGGAATCTTCAGTTTGAACATTTGGCATGTTTTGAGGCCTTTGAAGAGGGTTGCCACCTGTTCAAATTAAAATTATTTTATAAGTTAAATGAGAGATTATAAGATGGGCGTCAATCGAAATGAGTTTGAAAAGGATTTATCTATGAAATGTACTTAAGAAAGTTGCCACGTATTTAAAAAAAATAAAATTTATTTTAATCAAGCAGTTAATTGAAATATGTAAAATGAAGTAATCGTATTAATGAACGAATTGACGTATGTCAGACCAAAGAGATTTAAAAAGATTTTAGTTTAAAAATACTGTTAAATAGGTTTGCCACCTGTTTGAAATGTCGAATTTATTTACTTTTACACAAGTTAAATGAAATATTGAAATATGTGTCACAAACGAAAGGGGTTAGAAAGACGATTAGTTTGAAAGTAATTATGGTTAGGGTTGCCACCTATTCGAAAAGTTATATCTATCTAAATATGTATATATAAGTATACATAATACGTGAAGGCATTTTTTTTGAAGGTCACCATATTTGCACCATTATTTCGAATTTTAAATCGAACGTCAAATCAGAGTTCTGGGGTTTGTGCAATAGGGCTTTACTTTTTGAAGTTAGGACTTCTTTCCTAGCGGTAAAGAACGGTTTGAAATTTGATGCAGTGAAAAACCATCACCACGCGAGACCTTTCCTCATTCAGCAATGGGCGGAAAGATTTAGATGAAACATTTGGAATAAATTAAATTTTGGCGTTTTAAATTCATGTGGGTTTACTAGCCATTATTACTACATCTTCCGACGGATCACGTTGGGACTTTTATTTGTAAAATTCCTACATTCCACATTTGCCTTTCTCTCGTGCAGCTTTGTGTTTAATTTTTCGAATGGTTCAGTTATTCTATATTGAATTGCCTAAATTTACCTATACAAAATTGGCACTAATTTCCCGAGCTTTTTGCGAATAACTTCGAGCCTCTGTCTTCTGTGGCAATCCGTAAACTACTAAATAATTATTTTGATTCGTACTTAGCCGATTGTGTTCTGTAGTACTTAAATATATAAAAATGAAATTTATAGAGCCATTTATTTACATAAGTATAAGCTCTATAAAAGTAACTACCAATCAATTGCAACAGGTAGATAGGAGTCTCATAGAAATACTCAGACTTGAAAAAATAAAAAGGTGGCATCATCAACACACTCAAGTCAAGTCAAGTCAAGTTAGACCAAAAAGCGATTTAAATCTAGAATAAAATGCGACTAAAAAGAAGTATTTTCTAACTATACAATTACACTAACAATTACAGGTATTGAGCTTAACTACCACAATAACTTTTGAGACTTGTTTCCAAGAATGCTTGTTAATTTTATTATTATTATACTCAGTTGCTAGCCACCAATTTCTTATTCTAGAATTCCGTAAATATGTTCGTATGTATGTATGTATATATCCATAATTTGAATGAAATGGCATTAATTTTTTAAAGATGAACATTTTTATCAACAATAACAAAAAGGGATTCCAAACAAATAACAATAATTATTGATTATAATCAAATAATTTCAGTTTGTGGTCACGCAAAGCCCTCAAAATGACACGCAACCAACCACCAATAATATGAAATTAAAATATTTTCATAAGGTGAATATCTCCAATGACGGAGTTAAGAAGAGAAAAAAACAATTTATAAATTGTTCGAAGCCCAGTCGGCGTTTGTCGCGTGCTTCATTCATTTGTATTGATTGGCGTTCGAAATGCTGCCGCCGCCACATTAGTTAAATTCATACCTCTAAAGATACTCCTGAATATGTACAAATGCGGCTGCGAGCAACAACCTTAAATTCATCCATACTCGTGCTAGACTCTAATCGACAATCTTGTCCGTTTGTGGTAATGCGTACCGCTTGTGCGGCTGGAGCGACCAAATCACAACCGCAATCCTTGCTTGTGGCATTTACGAGTATGTGCGCGTTGAGGTGCTCATTGCTCCGCCCGTGTCTGTTTGCCGGCGGCTCTAAACTACTATGCGCCATTGGAGAATGCACTTCAAAAAGTTTCACTCTCAATTTTCGCTAATTACTGGGTCAAAAACGAAATTCAAAGGTATGCTTGAAGTTCTGGCTGCGGCTGTGGCATGAGCGCATGCGTGCAACACAATGTTGTGTGCCGCATGAAATAACGGCATGTCTTAACGCAGCCGCCAAATGCTATCAAAATTTTATTAAGGTAATTTTGATACTATTAATATTGAGTGTGGCTGTTTTTTTTAGAATTTTTTATTTAGCGTTCGTTTGAGATTCGTTTTATTTTCAATATGCTTTAGAGCTCTTTTTCCTTTATTAATCGCCTAAAGCCAATTTCTTTTACTTTATTTTAAACTTTTAAGGAAGAAGTTTCATCTTGCAAGTGCCTAACGATCGAAGTCTGGTGAGACTTGGGGGTATTTCCAAGTATTTTTTGATTCGATTACCTTATTGAATGGAACGCTTTTATTAGTGGAAAGTCGTTGTCCAAAGTATATGATTTATGTGCTTCGATTAATTTGATGGATTGGTTAGCGTGCGTGACGTATAAAGGACGAAAGGTTTTATTTATGTTTAGCGTAAAACACTTATTCTTGAGGGAGGCTGTTGGTCAGATTTAAGGGTATACGAAATTACATGGGATAAAATGGCAAAGGGAAGCGATAACTCATAGTTTATGAATTGCAATTAAAATAATTTAAGGACATTCAATAAAAACAAAAAAAACGCAAATTGCGATTGGTGACTTCAACGCTGGGGTACTCAAAAAGGGCCTACATGTTTGGTACAACAGTCCAGAGATTCAGCACTTACGTGAATTCCACCGGCGATGGAATCAGGCTGATCAAGTTAACCGCAGCCATTACCAAAATAGTAATACCAGACAACGTACATCTAATTTGCAGAGGAAAGTACGCAAGCTTGCGAAGCCGCAGTCAAAAGTGGAGTTCATTGCATTTTCCAAACTCCTCACACCGTAGGAGGAAAGATTATTGGCTAGTTGGGACACGGCAATAATTACTATACATATACCGAAAGGATAGGAAGGAAGAGAGATGTATTTTTGAGAGGGAGAGAGAGGAATGCAGCTCGAAAATTCCATTTGAAAATAGCTCACCAAACAAATTATTTCAAGACTGGGACAGATATCCAGAATAATTTGAGAAGTGATGGGAGTACACAAAGAATCTTTATCTGCATGTGAGTAATACGATACTCAGGCACTACAGGGTTATGGAAGGTCTTTTTGCAAACACTGCAGCTCCTTTTGCTCTGAGGAATTTTTAGCACAATGGAATCCGATATAGAAGTATGTAAATGGGAAAGAGCACTCATTTAACCTCAAGCTAAAATCTTAGAAATCAGCGCGCAATCACTGCTAATTTCAAAGCTACCTGCATTCCGATATCATCACTGCCTGGAAAACAACTTTATCGAACAAGCAAATAGAAGGTGATCTCCAGAGTCCACGTATAGAATAGCACGCCACCTGTGTAAGCAGAATATCTACTGTTCCAACTGAAGTGACCATCGGACCGCTATGTAATCTGGGTTATTGTGAGCCAACGCGCGCCTACAGATTGGGTCTAAAGCAGAGGTGGGCAGCTTCGGCAGAGCATTTTTGTAGTGTGCGTGCAATTGATGTCACTGTGTGCGTGCGAACAAGTCGTGCGGTTGAATGAAGCTTTCGCTGTCTTCTAAAGTAGAGCGTCTATGTATATGCGAATATGCCCGCCGGGCGGGCGCCGCCTAGGGCTGGTTTAAAGTCATATGACTTCTGTCGTAGCTGCTGTGATGTAATTAAGTGTAGAATGTTATCAATGTCTCTGTCCTCATTTCGCAAGGACCCACCGATATTAGTTCCATCACTAAATACTTTATTAAGTGTCTCACTGAATTGAGTACAGTTAGTATATACGAAAAAGTCTTTCGTAAGACAAATGAAAGACAGATGGCAAGACAGTTTGGAAGCCGTTTGTTATTCTAGCGCAAAAGTCTCGGGAAAAATCTCGCACATTCAGCTCTCGTAGTGAAAAGCTGTTTTGAGAGAAATCACTTGTACCCGTATATCAATTAGCTCGTGTCGATCCCAGAGTCTCAATGGCCGAGTGACCAAAGCACAGGCGTGCCATTGGAGAGATCGGTATTCGAGTCCACGGGCAGGGGATTTTTTTTTATTGTTTTAATGTTTAATGATATTATTTTTTAATTTAATTTTTAGAAACTTATTTTACATATTTTTTTATCTTTAAATAAAATTTTGTTCTTTCTTAATTTAATTTTCTTTTAATTTTTGGATAATATTCTTAAAGAAAGAATTAATTAATTTAGCTTTTAAGAACTTATTTTATTTTTTAATTAAATTCGTATCTTTTTTGTTTAATTTTTAGATTTATTAATTAAAAAAGAAAATAATTTTTTTAAATATCGTTTAATTTTCGCAAACTTATATTATTTATTCAATTTAACTTGTTTTCTTTTGATAATTTAATTTTCCTTTAATTTTTAGATGTTATCAATTTCAATGGAAACATATATTTTTTATTTCATTTAATTTTTCGGATCTTATTTTATTTTAGTTTTTGATTTTCTTAAGATTTTGTTTTAAAAATAATATTTCTTTTAAATTTTTAAGTACTATTAGCTTCGTTTTTCATTTATTTTTCTAATATAATTTTTAGATTCTATTGCCTTAAAAAGAAAAAAAAATGTTTTTTTCAAATCTATTTAATTTTCCTTTATTTATTTTTGCTTTAATTTCATTTTATTTTTTTTGTTTTTCGTTTTAATTTACTTTTCTTTATTTTATTATTTTTTATTTTCTTGAAAGCTATAATATATATACTTTTTAATTTAATTTAGTTTTTGAATAACTTATTTCTAAAAGGCGTTAAGCATAATGCTAAGACCTCTTTCTTAACAGATCTTTCAACTAGTCTTCCGAAAGACAGTAAAGCGCTTTCAAGATATTTGCCAAAATTGCGTTGAAAGAATTGCCCTGTTAAGTTAGATAAAGTTAGGTTAAGGCGGTTGTGCCATACAAGAAGATCATAAAGATCAGTCCCTACAATTCAAAGTATTTAAACTGCGGCCTCGTCAANTGTTAAGGACCATGTGCCCTAAATCTGACCACAGACCTTGCGGCAGCGAGCTTATATTAAGCCATACTGATTCCAATGAGCGCGAAAACCTTTCTTGCCAATCAGTCAAACTTTACTGATATGTAGTTGAACCTTAAAGTGCAATTGATTGCGCCACACATTCATCGTTAAACAACAAAAACAGATTTCACGTATTTAGTAGCGCACAACATTGGTGGTCACATATGTATGCACATATGTATGTACATAAGTCACTAAGGTCTGCTAAGATACAATCACCACAGGCAGCCAGTGGCTGCTCTTGTTTTCGTCATTGCGACCAATTCAACAACAATTGTTTGCACTTAAGATTTTTACACACGATTTGTTTGGGTGCAGGAGAAACTCCAACAAACTGCTCCATTCATTGAGGGCACCAGCTCACCATCGCTGTCCTTTTCCCTTTTGCAATCTGTTCTTTGATTCATTCATTGAATTACTAGTTGGGTTTTCTGTTACGTTGTCCGGTGTTGCAACGTTTTTAGCTACAACAAAGAACTTTTGATTCAGCAACCAGAAGTACAGTTGAAGG
>NW_016179361.1:0-7328 GCF_001687245.7 Rhagoletis zephyria | reverse complement strand
GGAACTAAATATCTTTGGTTGTCGAAACTAATCCTTTTTCTCAGTGTAGGTTAGGCCACGATGCCTGCTGACCAATAAAGGTCCCATATAGACCAAAAGAACATCTGTGGTGTTGCCAGATACATTTACGCCCCATGAATCATTGTTTGGAAGTCTGAGGCAATGTTTAAGAAGATTATGGACCATTTAGGCCATTACAGTAGACAATTCGGCCCTAAAATGAGTTCAATGGAAGAAATGCAGGTTTAAGATAAGTCGCGTTTCTTGGATATTTTTTTAATAAAATATCGAGTTCGCGTGGGCGACACGGTTCTATGAAGATGGAATGAAGAGCTGTATGAGATTTATAATAACTTGGTCATGGACGCCGCTGGCTTGGACTTGTCGGCGCATTGCTGATCCTTCGACTCGTCACCCATGGATGGTAAACGAAAGCAAGGGCGCTCACCAACACAATGAAAGGTCCAAATGCAGAATGTCCTGTCTGCACTTAGGTAGGGTGAATAAGTGGCGCAGCTTCGACAAAGAGATGGGCAATTTACGAAGTGTTTTTTTTTAGTCTCAGCCCACACCGACCAGCGATTGTAGTGCCGTATGTATAAGAAGAAGAATAAGTTATCATTGCAATATCCAATATGTGCATACAATAAATTTTCCTAAACAGTTTTGATATCTCAATTAGGATTCTAATAAGCATGTCGGACGTGGCAATATTTCCAACTTTTCCACGCAAATTTTATTTCGATGTGTCAGCAGCCAGCGAGACCTTCCTGTCACATTTCGGAAATCAGTTTCAGAAATAAGAGTTGCCAGACGTAACTGCAATTGAGAGAGCGCAAATCGATTTCGAATCTGTAATTCGCCTTTTGGAAATGAAAAACCTCTTTCGAAAGACACTTTACAAGCAAGGTGTGACTGCCATTGCAACTGCTTTCTGAAATTTCACAATTTCGCAGCCTTTTCGAAACATATTGCTTTTCCAGGTCTGACAGGCCGTTAACATTTAGTTATGTGTGCAATAGAATTTTGTTCCAAAATAGTTCTACTGGAATAATTAAAGTACTTCCTTGGAAAAAGTTTAAGGATTTTTGGTGACTTTTAAATTACTGGCATTAGGGTGGTACTGAGATCAATAAACTTTGAAACTAAAAAATTACGTCCCCGAAACAAAAACATCGCTGACTTTTTTCTGGGTTTAGTGTAAATATGTACCTACATACATATGCCTTTCTACAAGCTTTAACTCTTTTGATTTGATAATTCATGAACATATAACAAAATCAGGCTGCACCCTCTAATTTCTCTCATTCTCTCTAATTTGACTTTGAATCATTTAGATTTCACCGAGCGGATTATCTACTTCACTTGTCGATGGGTTCATTATTATCCCAGCGGTTCAATTTTCTCCTCACTTTGTTCATCAATGGAGGCGTTGCCCAGAGCTGGCTGCTTCACACACAGTTGGCTCCTTTTATTCGTAATTTGTGTGGAAAATGTGCTTGCATACACACATACATACATACATACATACATACGAGCACAATCACAGGTTTGGATTTCGTCGATTCTCCCAAAGCTGGCATTCCCTATTCGTCGTTCATGGTTGTCTGCTTCTCACTTGCATGGCTTATTATTTTCATTCAGCAAATAGTTGAACGTATGTAGGTATGTATGTATGTATGTGCATGTGTGTGTGTATGAAGATATGCATGTGCAAATATTTGTTGACATTTGGGATTTGAATTGATTTTTTCTTTCGATGCCAAGGCGTTGTCTTCCTTGACTCAAATTTTTTTCTTTCTCCAATATATGTACATATGTATGTTTGAATGTATGTGCATAGTTTGCAATTCTGCAAATTGTGGAAATGTTTGTGATTTTTTATACATACATACGTACTTATGTGTATGTGTATTTATTGTTGGCTTATTTTGCCCCGTAGTTAACAATCTGGCTTATCTCTAAGCTACTTGTTTGTGCTCTGCCAATCGTGGCTTTGTTGTAATTCCGTTTAGTAACCCAAATGCAAATATGGATGTTCGAACTTCATTGAATTTTATTTGCACTTGAATTGCGAAAATTTATTTTGCCTTAAAAATCCGAACACGTGAAATATGTTGACATTATATTTGCATAAATAATGATCAGCCAGCAACAAAGTGTTTCTCTGCGAGAGAAAATCTGACACAATAAATAGCAAAAAATTAACATTCGGTAAAAAATTTTTTTTTTTTAATCTTCATTAGCTTGTTTAAATTAAATTGTTCTTATTGATAAGTTACTTGTAAAAAAAAACTATTTGTAGAGATGCTTACATTTTTTTTGGGGATGTATACTTCTAAAGATACATATATCACCAGAAAATACTGAAAAATAGCTTGAGATAATACGCTCTTTAAAATACATTTATGCAAGTTTTATGTATAGTATGTAATAGGTAAATAAACTTTTTAAAGTTTCATAAATTGCATTTTATTTACATAAAATTAACTAAGAATTCAAACTTTTTTAACCGCCTTCAAAAAAGGGGAGCTTATCAATTTTTCGGAGTATTTTTTCTTCTTTTATGTATGCCACCGCATAACTTTGGACCGCGTGAACCGATTCCAGTAATTCTTTTTTTTTTTATCGGAAATTTTTGAAAAGAATTTGAATACAAATAAATTAATTAGTTCCATGAAATGTTTACACTTTTAGGTTAATTTTTCTCGATTTCTGTTTTCTGGGTTTCGATAGAGATGGCGATTTTTCACGATAGCCGCATTTTTTTAATATTTCGAATGCCGAAAAAATTAACTGGACTTGTATTTATTTATTTTTGTATGTAGCTCATTTTGGTGGAACGAATTCGAAGTTGGCAAATTAAATCCTCGAATCCTTGTTAAGTAAACTCTTTTAGGCTGTAAAGTGTAGAAACAACAGTTAGTGTGTGTGCATTGCATATTTTTAGAGCAGACCTGGGCGGCGCCTGACCGGCGGGCATACTCGCGTATACATACACGCTCTGATTTAGAAGGCAGCGAAAGCTTCATTCAACCGCAGGACTTGTTCGCACGCACAGAGTGACATCAATTTCTCGCACACTACAAAAATTCTCTGTCGAAGCTGCCCACCTCTGTTTTAGAGCAATGATTTCATTCGCAGTTAAACTTTTAAAAACTCTAAAGAAAAACGAAAAACTCATATAAATTGATGCACAATCCCCAAAACTAACCCCTTGCGTGCGCTAATGTCTATAAGTATGCGAATGAAGAGGTGCCAGGACTCAGTTTTAGGGCCTCATGCATAAAAAGTGAACTTAAGTTCAGACTAAATTTTTCCACTGATGGGGTGAGCCTAAAGTCAAGAATTTGTACTGAAAATCGACTCGGAGCTTAAGCTCACTTTTTATATATGAGAACCTTTGTTAATACTGAGGAGATGCTGTGTATTTAATATCGTCGCAGAAAAATGGAAGAAACTCTCGTTTAATATTGAAATAATTATTTGGTGAAATGTGTAATTGATATTAGCATAAAACTTGCATAGCAGATGCATACCTACATATCCACATACATATGTATGTATGTATGTACAATAAGAATAAGTTATTGGATGGGATACATATAAGTTTCCACCTTTTCCATCACACCCCCAATCCAGCGCCAATCCAGCGCCAACCAGCTTCTTAAGAACTTCATTACCCAAAAAAGCACCAAAATAATGAATTACAAACTAATGACACATTCAGCAGGCATAAATTGGTTTACAGCCCACCAGAGAATTGTGATTAGTGACCAGTAAAGATCAGCCCATGCGGCGGGCAATTTCAGCACCAGGAACTTTCACAGCGACCTACATAAATATGTACATATATATATAGTGCCAAAGCTGGCTATTATAATTATTTTATTTGTATGCAATACAGCAGAATGACGGCGAAATTAAGAGGCCGGTCAGAGCGTTGCCAAAATGAGTCCGCCCATATGTAGCCAGCTGATTAAAATCAACAATGCTAAGCCTGGCAAATACGTATGTATGTGCATTAGGGTGGTCCAAAAACAGTTAAGTCGGAATTGTAATGCCCTCACCCCCTAGGA
The DNA here is from genome assembly GCF_001687245.7 of Rhagoletis zephyria. NCBI lineage: Eukaryota > Metazoa > Arthropoda > Insecta > Diptera > Tephritidae > Rhagoletis > Rhagoletis zephyria. The sequence goes on along the minus strand of NW_016179361.1, from coordinate 3,249 downwards.
TTGTTCTATAACGAAAAAAGTATACCCCTATTTTTTTTTTATTTTGTAATCAAAAAATATATTTGGAGGTCGTCAAAGCGCTCAAAGTTTTCCATGTATTTTTATATGGAAAAAATAAAATTTTTCGTAGAAATGGTATAGAATTCTTGAAAATCGATATTTTCCATCGGAAAACTCTGGTTCTCTTCAGGAGACTTTCAATAATAATACATAATTGGTTATTTAAATATTTTTTCGGTATAGAACAATCTTAGGGGGTGAGAGCATAAAAATTCCGACTTTAATTTTTCACATGCACTTTTGGACCACCCTAATGTGCATACATATATGCATGTTTACTATATGTTTACCAGTCGAGCATCCCCCAAGCGCATATACTATATATGTGTGCATGTTCTACATTAGACTGGGTCGATTTTGAGGTGGGAAAAAAACAATTATTTGTTGATATTTTAATATGGTTTCGAATACATATCGTCGGTGATACTGCAAAACGTTCCATGTTACTTATTACCTCTGGCGCTTAATTGATCTGTTATCTGTATCTGATCGCTTCTGGCAACCGTTCATCTTCATCAGCCAAAGGTAGACAGTTTTGTCATTCGTTTATTAGGGTGTAACGATTTACAGATGCGTTCCGGTGCACGTAAGAGACGATCGAACTGATCATTACAAACGCATGCGCAAGGTATCGTAATTGAATAAGCACTTTTGCACATTCGACAGTTTGACATGGTAGCGAAACACGATTGAGAGAATACAAAGGTTGCGCCGATCTCGGACCGCTATTCCTCTCCTAACGAATTTGACAGAATCGTTGTATGCATGACGTCACATTGGTGCAACTTGTTTACGTTTTCCTTGCAACATTTTTTCTTCTTCTTCCACTCTTGCTCACGTTTTGGCATTTCTCTCTCGCGATTGCACCAGTGTGACGTCACACAGAAGTTATTCTCAAAAATCCTCTCTGATCGGCGCAATCTTGTATTCTATCATTCTTGGTAGCGAATCATAGAGCTTTTTATTTTTTAAATATTGGCATAGAATGCGAAGCGATATTTTACTTGATAAAAATCTTGGTAAAATTGCTTTACAAAAAATGTATCAAGAAAACACAGAATTGGGCGGAAATATGTATGTGATCTGAAAATTAACTTTTGAAGTTAATCAACAACAATCTCTACTCAAATAGCCCACCTGAAATTGGGCCTAAGCATCAACATATTATTATTATTATTTATTAGATACTGTAGCTCCGGTAAATTGAACTTGAATGATTGAAAAATTTAATGAATCAACCGATAATCGTTTAATTAAACAGTTCGCTCAATTGCAGATATTTAAATAATATTTTTAACTTTAAGTGGAAAAAATGTAAGGGGCAGAAAAAATTCGTATATATTATTGCACATACATACATATATACGGTTAATTAAACGGGGAAAATAAATTTATATGTGTGTATTTCTTTTCGATAACATTTTTTATTTATTTTTTTATTTTTTCAAGTTATAAATCAACCGAACCGTTTTCTGAAACCCACAATTTGTGGCAAGACCCCGCCTTATCCGACCAGTTTATTTTGTGTCTCTTGGGGATCGATAAAAATCATATTTTCTCTTTATACAAACGGATTTAAGGAAATTTCGATCCACTCTAATGTACTTGCTGTGTTACTTCTGCCCATGTGTTCTAGCTATTTACGAGCAGTGTTGGTGTGTTTCCGAGTTTCCGGTGCGACACGTGGTCAATCAGCCAGCCAACAAAGACGGCTCTAATGAAGCGAATTAAACACTTTCTTTGTTGGAAGCATAAATGTGTATGTGTAAATTTCTCTACAAACACACATAGATACATATGTATGTATTAATGGGAGTTTCTTGACTCAGCTACTCATAAATTGCAACTTCTAACAAAAATTATTTGCTTTCGCTAAGAACTGAGAGAAAAGCTACTAAAATAAAATATTTCATGCTTAGTTTGTATATATATGTGCATACATACATATGTAAATTCCTTAAAGGTAGCGAGCCATGAAATTTTATTTCGGAGTAGGTTGTCGGAAATGCCTCGAGGCTAAATTTCTACTCCTACCGCTATCTTTCTCAGGTTTTTTTTTTTATTTCCCATTTTTCTTCCGCTGACTCCGCGAGCAGCTGAGAGTTGGTCCACCAGTTGCCATTCGACTCATCTACTTAATTTGAGTGCCTAATATGCGGCTGGATTGGATACACATATTTGTTGCCCTGTCGCGACATCAGTTGTTTCCTTACTTATCGCAAAATGATACAAATTTGTTCCATCAATATGAAATATTGCGAAATTATGCCATCACAAAGAGAACAAAAAAAAGTTGCAGCGATTGTATCTTTCCTTCTAGTTGCTGTCCCCCCCTCCCCCGCGCCATCTAAGATGTCAGCAGCAACCCTCACTTCAGGGGCGGGGAAATTCAAATAGGCAAGAGGCCAAAAATAAACTCCTGTCTACTTCGCCAAGAACATATTGAGGATAAATAAATCATAAATAATAATTTAGTATGTCACGAATCGATGCAACAATGAATCGCGCGAATAGGAAATACATACATACATATGTTTGTATGTGTGAAGAAGCACCAGTGAACCAGGGTCGAATGCCCTCGGAAGGTGCTAGCAATGCTATAGTGAAACAGCCACCTTTAAAGCACGCACACACACACACACAAATGCACAATTTATTGTAATTACATATTTACATGTATTTATTAAGGCGATCCACCTCCGACGCCAGCTTATAAAAGAGCTACTTTGCAATAATTACAAATCATATAAAAGGCAACTGACAGGGGCGTCGTTAAGGGGAGGTTGCGGGGTAAAAAATTTTGCATTTAAATATAAATTGTAATTTAACAAATAAATCGGCAGGCAATGGCAAGCCTCCGAGTGTATTTCTGCCATGAAAAACCGCTTCAATCGCCGTTCGGAGTCGGCGCTTCGGAGGCGCACGCCATAAATCGAAGGAGAAGCTCGGCCAAACACCAACACATTATGTAAGCGGTAATCTATTATTAGTATTGTTATTATTATTTTATATGTAAATAAATTAGAAGGAATTCAAATTAAAAGCAGTGCGGCTTAAGCTTTTACGCTTAAAACATAAATGTTACTCGTCATCCCCTCCTGTAAATTCCAACGCAGAGTTCATTTCGTTTGATTTCTTCCGAATATCCTTTTCGGCATAAAATTGCGATAAGTAACCAAAAATGTAAAA
>NW_016179360.1:0-7328 GCF_001687245.7 Rhagoletis zephyria | reverse complement strand
TACGGGAGCAATGAGGGTTTCCGACGGCAGCACTTGAAAGTAGTTATCGCGCCTGAGCCAATACACTTAATCATACCTGCAGCAGGAAGCCAAGCGTACTCTCTTAAGCCGGGACCAAGCAATGAGCGGCTGAGCGGCTTTTTGTAACGAGCGGTGCTGGCCAACGCTTCAGAAATGCCGCTGATTGCTGGCCACTTCAATAGTATTTCCTATGTTTTAATTTTAAGCCGCCCACCGCTCAGCCAATCGCTGCTTTGCCACTCATTGCGTAACCTCGGGCGTAAACTTCGCAAGGGAAGGCATTGGTGAAACAGAAGTTTTGACGGTTGGCTTTAAAATCGTTATAATAAGGCTAGAGATAGGCCATAATGAATTCTGAACAAGCTACACAAAAATTAAAACTCCTTTGCTATTGTCTACAGATTTAAAGAGGAATGGAAAAAATGTATAGAATTAAGAGTTCAATGCAAGATCGAAAAAGCTTGGAGAATCCTGAAAAATCACGAAATAACCCAGAAACTACACGAGAAGTTCCCATGAGCTACCGAAAAAAAGAACGTGGGATAAAACACGAATCTTGAAAATCCACGGAAAATACTTGATGATACCCAAACAATGCTCAAAAAATTTTCGAAAAATCCTAAAATTTGCCCAAACAAATTATGAAAACCCTCGAAAAAAATCCACTAAACCACTTAGAATTTCATTTTTTGTATCAATGTCTGAAAAATTAAAAAAAAAAATCGCTAGTTCAAATAGATTTACAATGAAAATTTTTCAACTCAACCAAAAATATCAGCTTTCATAGGCACTTGTCAATCTTTGGTTGTCATTATGCACACCCAGCTAAAGACACAAATTTGAAATTATGGCCGTTATTATAACTTCATTTCTTTTAAGTGACAAAATTTCACCCAGCCGCCACTCAAAATACTTTGAAAAAGCTATGTCGCACAATGAACGATCAGTTGTGATGGACTTCCGAAAAGCAAAATATGAGTAGATAATGCAGATAGCAATAAATTTCCAAAAACTTCAATACCCAGATGACAACGAAAAGCGCGCCGCTGCAATGCGATAAAAATAAAGTGCATAATGGGGCAAGCGAGCGTAACTATTGGATGTATGAAATGAATATAGTTTTTACTTGTTTTTTTTTTTAACTCTGTGTATGCTTTAAGAAGTGCAACCAACAAAAATACCAATCGATAAGCATACAGCACATCAAGCCGCATGCGGGAGAGAGTAAAGCTGTCGCTGCCACATTTTGTAGACAGTGGGACGACTAGTTTTTGATATTCGGCATTTCCATATTATGAATGTATGAAAAACAAATTTCTACATATTTACTTATTTATACACCGCTGTTTCATGCCATTGATTTGACTGCACGCAGCTGTGTGTTTGTATGTATGTAAATGCAACGATTTGCTTTTCACTTTTTTATTATTATCGTTCCTTTATTTCTGTTGGTATTTTTCTCTCCAACTTTTACCATATTTTGCTTCAATGAAATAAAATTTTATTGCAATAAAGTCAATTCCCTATAGCTGCTTTAAGCGCCAACGAGCTTTATTGGAAGCAAGTGGTGGTAAAGTTGGACAAACTGCCTTGGTTTACGCGTACATGGTACGGACATACTTGTACAAATATATATATATGTGTATATATAAAGGGTGTGACAGCTCTTTCCCGACGGAATTCTCGGAGCTGTAGATTTGACGGTTTAGACTTTTTATGCGTACAATCCATTAAATTTTCGGGCCACTTGCCATTCATCGGATATAGCTAGAAACCGTCACCGGGGTCTTGGAAATTCGGGTTAACAAGATGCGCAAACGCGAAGGTAGCCGAAGCAGCCACATGAATAAAATCGTGTTCCATAAGTTCCATATTTGATTTTTCGAATATACTAAAAAACATATATTTGTCTTAGGTTTTTTGAAATTTTAAAAAGAAACCACTATATTGACTACCCTGTAGTATGCATATTGGAATATGTGCATTAATGTTGTAGGCGTTTGTTGCTGGCCAACTGACTGGCTGCCTGCCCAATTGCCTGGCCATTGCCCGATCACACACCCAGAAATTGTTGGGGAAAATGGGACTTATGAAATAAATTCATACAAGCATACATATGTGGGCGCAAGAGGAAAGCCTTACACACATTGAGTGGCACATTCGACTCGATTAATGTGGAATTTTACTTCATTGAATGCGGCAATTTGTAATCAATGCAAGCCAAGCGGACAACAACACAGGCACCAAATGCATAAACATACATATGTACATATGTAGATATGTATGTATGTACATAAATTCATACATGCACATGTATGTATGTATATGGTAAGAAAAATATGTAAAACCCTACGTACATAAATATGCATCTATACTTATTTTTTGTTGGCATGTCCACGCATCGAAAAAATTCTGGGCGTGTACTCACCATAAACTGTTTGGCATGTTGCATGCAACTTTGTTGTGGTTTTATTGGCTCCAATTGGATGCAATTTGGGAGTTCTTTTCCGTTTGGCTAGAACAAAAATGTAGTACATATACTGATGTTTTTTTTTATTCATAATTATTGAAGTGAATTATGAACTATTAGATCGGCCTGAAGAAAGTTAGGAAAGTGGTCAGATTAATAATCAATTCAAGAGATATGCGTAATTCAGACAGATTGAGGAAACATAAAAATAAGGGCCAACTTCAGTGCGAAGACCTTCAGAAGGCTTAAAATATTAGTATTTGTATTTTTCCAGACAATGGGCCGTATGCATAAAAGTTAAGCAATTGCTTTTTCTTAAAATTTCATACCTTTCACTTAAATTTATTTGAACGAATCGAGTGAAAGGTCTGAAATTATAAAAAATAGTTTTTACGCATACGGCCCAATATTTCATTGTATTGAATGTTCCAAAAGTTACTCTTAAAGAGCTGTTAAAGAGTTTTGTTTCCACTAGGCATTAAAATGGCAAAAAAAATGTTTCCATTTAAAAAATGCGATATGAAAATGAACTTAATGACAATTTTTTTTTTAAGTTATGACAAATTAAAATTTTTGTAGATTTATGAAAGTGGAAATTCATGATTAGGAATTTAAATGATGTATAGATATGAGTAATTTTTTTTTTTAATTTTGGAAGCAAATGTTGAGGAAAATTTTGTAAAAGTTTGTGGAAGTTTTAGATTTTTGCCAAAACTTTTTACATTAAAATTTATAATTATAGTTTAAAACTCGTTTGGCCGTTAACTAAAAATTTTCCTACTGGAAATGGGAGTAATTTGAAAAATCCAGAATATCAGAACAATTTTTAACAAAACTGGTGCAATTTTTCTATTTTCTTAGTAATTTAAATTTTTTATATTTTAATATAATTATTTTCTTTCACACGCCTCTTGAATTTTTATTGATCAAGCTGTCTTTCAAAGACCCCAGTGACGTTTGGTCAGCAACAAAATAGTCATGCATTCATATCAAGTGAATAGTCGCACACAAGGTTAGCCGCATTGTAAATGCATTCTATTATTACAATTAATTATATGTATAGTATATGTACATTGCATACGTATATACATATTATGTATGAATGTAGGTATGTAAATATGTAGTAATGTATGTTGATATTAGCTAGTGCAATGTGTATTTTTGCATATCTACTTTTACTACAGTGAAGTCTGCATGAGCAATATCATAATAAACAAAATAGCTATAGCGATACTACTAAGTTAAAGTAAAGTAAACAAAGGATACACATGCGCTGTTCCTCATAGACCCCTCGCTATCAATCGATCTCTTTAAGCCTTTATGCCATTCCATTTCATAAAATCCAGGCAGTCTTTTTAGCAAGACCACAATTAGTGTTCTTGAATAGATTAGTTTTCCGCAGCTCTGGAACCTCCTAATCATACAGCCAAATATTAATCGACCATATCTTTCACAAACATACATATGGGTATTTCCTGGGTATCGGACGCGACATTCGTACGACTTCAGAGTTAAATAAATCATACGAAAACTGAAGTCACTTGTAAAAAAAATTTGCTGTTGTGTAGCTTTTATACCGGTTGACAAAAGACTAGGTGCGCTTGGAACACTGAAGTCGAGAAAATCGATGAAAAGTGGGGCATAACGGACGCGACAAAAACAGAAGTGATTTCAGAGTACATGTTAAAACTAAGCAAAACTCAGCGAATCGTGTAAGGTTTTCCTTTATTAAACATTCTTTAAATAAAGTCTAATTATGGACCGTCACAACCAATTCATTTTTAATCAGAAGCAATTTGTTGTTGATTTAATTTTGAATTAAAATCTGGTAACGGACGCGACATGTCGGACGCGACAGATTTTCCCCCCATACAATATTTTTACTAGTAACACATACTAAATTGAATTTTTGAAGTGAAACTTCTTAATCGAGTTCGGAGATGGTTGCGTTAAATATTTAACACCAAGCCATAAAATCTGTATCGTTGGTTCGATTTTCAACAATGAGGTGTCACATGAAAGACCTTGTCCTTCGGGTGTGCAACATAGATTTAGTTCCATGAAAGGAGTTGCCACATGTTAGATAAACGAATTAAAAATTTCTCTGCCGCAGAGGGTTGCGTTAAATATTTAACACCAAGTCATAAAATCTGTATCGTTCGTTCGATTTTCAACAATGAGGTGTCAAATGAAAGGACTTGACCTGTAGATGTGCAATATAGTTTTAGTTGTTTAAAGGGTTGCCATATATACGAAAATCAAATTCAAATTATTTATTAAGTGAAAAGAATTATCCCAATATGGGTATCAAAAGAAATGGTTTTGAATAAACTGTGTTTTTTAGCTACATGTAGGAAGGAGGGTTGCCACCTGTTTCAAAAGTCAAATTTAGTTAAATTATAAAAAAGTCTTATGCATAAAATACTATACAGTAAGCGTGAAAAGAAAGGGCTTAAAGAAACACAATTAAAATATTTTTGAGGTGCTTGAAGATGGTGACCACCTGTTTAAAAAGTTAAACTCAAATTATTGAAGCGAAATTTATTATTACAGCTCCGATATGTTTGTGATATATATTTAACGCCACGGCAAAGGTAGTATATGGCGGGTATAGAAAACGAATAGCTGCGTTAAACGCCAATTGGGCGGGGAAAGACTAATGCAAAGACAATATAGACAAAAACAAAGATAAAGATAAAGAAAAGATGAAGATGAAGATGAAGACGAAGATGAAGATGAAGATGAAGATGAAGATGAAGATGAAGATGAAGATGAAGATGAAGATGAATATAAAAATAAGTAGACTGTTATGATCGTCCTGTAATTCTCGCAGGAGATTTCAATCTCAACTTTTCGCTGACCGAATATGATGAACTGACAAAATTTTTCAAAGAAAAATTTTCATTGGAAATGGTTATTGGTAGAAATGTTCCAACAACCAAAGGAGCGACTACCATTGATGCAGTTTTTCTAGAAATATTAGTAATATTGAAATAAAGCTTTTCATATCTTACTTTAGTTACCACAATCTACTATATATTGAAGATGTGCATGTTTTCTCAGCCAAAAATAATAATTAAACTTAGCAATTGGTTATAAAAAAATTAAAGCTCGTTAAAAAAAATTAAAATAAACATGTATTTAGTGTATTGGAAAATATGTACATGTGTATATGTACAATATATCGCACATTTCTTTCTTTCTGAAATTCCTCGATTAAGTTTCACTTCTTCCGCGCGTAGGGACTACACGCACTGAGTTTTTTTATTTAATTTTTTTAGTTCTTCTCTCCACAATTTCCCGTTTTCAAAACCTCTTTTCGCCATCTGAATACGAAATATAAAGTTATAAAGCCGTTTCAATTCATTTACTTGCATTTTCGGTTTACCTTTTTTGGGAAATGCCCATATGTGCCCATTTTCGCGCGGCCACCCTTTNTGTAGTAGTCGTACGTTAGTACAGCAGAGGCTCAGTTTATTGCGTGTTCACTAAATCTCCAAAGTTGGTCAAAGACACTGGACACAGGTGGTGGAACATTTAGTAAGGCTTGAATTATTTGCATTGAGTTCTCAAGTTAAATTTCAGATATCTTTCTTATATGCTCGACCACCAATCCGATTTCGCGAAATAAAATGTTTCCTCATTCTTGACCGCACTTCTGGTTACTCATTACCAGGGAACGGATTTTTAGGACCTGAAAACCTAAATAAAATAGTGAAATAGGCAGGAAAAAGGGTAAAAGAAGGCACTCAAAAAAGTCAAAAACCGAAAACTAATCAAAAAATTCATTTATTTTAGTAAGGTTTATTTTACAAATAAAAAGAGAAAAATTATGAACTAGTTTCATTATATGAAAAATTTGTACTTTGCATCTTTGACTTTTTTCTCCTTTCGAATTTTTAACACACACAACTTTAGTCTCTATAGTTGTAGCAACATTGAAGCTCAAGATACATTTTCAAGTTTTCTGGCAGCATTTCTATTAGATTTTCGCGAAGAAAAGCCTTGAATGTACTAACGTGCGCTGACGTGAGTTGATACATGGGGCGCCCAATTTAAATATGAAGCATTTAAAACTTTTATATTATCAGGAATGCGTGATTTTTCTTTGCCCTTTACAATTAAAGGCAACATAAAATGTGTATATATGGAATCAGGGAAAGCTAAATCGTGGACATTTTTAATCGCATATACTCTATCTTTTTAGCAGAAAAAAAGGCAATTTCCATAAAATCCGTTCCCTGCTCATTACCGGTCTAAGAGTTTTGATAGCAAACTAAAGGCTGTAGGTTGGTTTTGAATGAGGCTTCATATATCCAGGTTTGACTGTTTTTGTTGCCATGCTGCTGGTATGAGTACTAGGTATTTCTATTACTGCTATTCTATTACTTTGGAGTTCCTTTTATTTTATAAGCATTATCGTGTGCGCATAACAACTTTTGTAGTCTGTAGCGCGTGCGGCGGCATGTTGCTCCAGACAAGTTGGCGTAAGCCCTTGTACTTAAATGTTTAGTTTTTTTTAATGTTGTTTTTCACTTTTAAAGCAGCCGCGCTGCTATTTGCATACCTTGATACAAAAGTGTTAGCTACACGCAGGCGAACAAAGCATAGCAGCTATTTAGCTTGACTGCTGTTTATACACAAAAGTTAGCATAGATAAATATGTAGAGTAAGTATATACATACTTACATACATAAGGATGTACCTATGATTACACATAAGTATGTATGTTTGTGAACATGTAACTCTTTGCGCATATCTGCCTTATATCGCATTTCTATGGCTTTTTCACTACCCACATGAAATGTGACAAACCCACATTGCGTTGCGGTTTAAC
>NW_016179359.1:0-7329 GCF_001687245.7 Rhagoletis zephyria | reverse complement strand
TTTACTTTTTAACATGCATTTTTGGACCACCCTAATATACATACATATGTATGTATGTATATATTTATGAGTTAAATTTTATTAAACAGATGTAAGTAAACGCAAATGCTCTGTTACTCATTGATGAGTTCATTTTACACACACACACACCGAGTAAAGTAGAATTAAATAATAACACTTTATATGTATGATTTTCAACGTAAACAAATTTGGCCTTCATCATTTTGATTAGCCGCAGCAACAACAACCACAAAAGTGGGCAAAGCCGTGAACTGTTTGTTGTATAGAAAACAAAAGCGAATTTTGTAACATTTATTCTATATGAATGAATCAATTTTTTTTTTTTGGCAAAACACAGAATACTGCGAACAAAACAAGTAAAACAAAAAACAAAATTTATATAAACAAAGCTTAGTTTTCAAGTGCGGCCAATGGCCTAAGCAAAAATGCGGTATTGGTGAAGCACGATTTTTTGGCAATGACATTGAAAGCGTATGGGGAAAAGAATGCGTCAAAAGGGAATTTTAAATGTAATATAGTTTGCAAAATCTTGTACGCTAGACATAAAACCACTGGTAACTCGTTAAAAATTAAATTTTACACTGTTAGCAAATATTTAGTGCGAACTCCTAACCTTTTAAAATTATTTTTATAAGTTTTAAATTTTTAAATTTTGAGAAAATTTTTCCGTTTCTATTTAATTTTTTATATCCCGCATATAAATTTTTTTGTATCCTTTTTGTTTATGCTTTAGTTCATATATATATTATTTTTTGTTAAGTTTATATATTTTTTTGTTTATTTTTTATTTCTTTGTATATTTTTTGTTTATTTTATACATCTTTTTATTTGATTTTCTCTTTTTTTCGAACCTTAAACTTGTTCGTAACTTATTATGTACTTGTTTTTTCTTTTTTATTTTTCTATTTTTTTTTTTAATTGTTATTTATTTTTTCCTTTTAATTTTCATACATATTTTTTCTCAATTACCTTAGTTTTTTAAATTATTTTATGTATGAAACAGAATAACCCCAGTCATCTAATCCCTTAGCTACGGCATTAAATCAACGACATTATTGTTATCATAAAAAAATGAAATAAATTGGTATTAGTCTTCATAGGGTAATCTGAACTTTGACCCCAAGCTCGCTTAAAAACAAACAGTTATCCAATACAAAATAAAAAAATACTAATTTTTTTAAAAAAGCAAATCTGCCTTATTATTCACGCTGACGTGACAAACATAAAAATTACAACGCATGCACAAACTAGATTCGAAAGTCGCCAATGAGCTCATAATTAAGTAACAGAATTAAGTCTGGTAGACACTATCAATCAATGCATTCAAGGCACATCGCCACATAATAAAAGCCGAACGAGCGCACGCGCAATAATCGATTCTTTATCGGCGGCAATACAATACAAAAAACGATTAACGAAACCTTTATGCTTGTCCGAAGACACCAAGATATTTACAATTCCGTTAGTGTTAGAACCCATTCCATTAATTGGAATTGCATTACGCCAACATTTATTACCTTTCAGCGAGCAATGCATTTCAATGCATTCAAAGTTGGAACAGAATGTCTGCACGAAGTTCCACGCCGCATTACTACGCACAACCAATTTTCTTTATTTATATAGTATTTTCATGTTGGTCAGCAAGAAGCGGAGTAACTTCACTTTTGAAATGACTATGCACATTTTCCCGGTGGCTATGGCGTCTTCATTGTGACGGTTATTGCATTTTCAGGCGCGTCGTGACACTTATTTTAAATTGCTTTCAATGCTCCGAGCGAATAACAAATGAATAAAGGTTGTCTCTAGATGAATGAACTGGAGTTCAAATACAAAGAAAAAGTTCGACGGAAAAACAAGTACAAAAAAAAAACGCTTCAGAAAGTTTCAAGGAGCTTAAAGTGTAATACCGAGTATGCATGTCTAGGTGTAGGTAAGTTTTTTTTTATAGCCTTTATTATAGCGACTGCGATATTAATATTTTAAGTCGAAATATTTTCCGTCTTAAGAAGATACCAAAACTGACTAACTTGCTTATTTAAGGGAATTGTCGCCTAATTCTAGATAGCCTTTTATTAGTTTAGGCTGAGTTTTACGTTAAAGGGGGACAGCAGGAGAAATATATGTATAAGGGAATTTGCATGCATCCACTCGGAGACATAGTTGTAATTTTTAGTGCCCTCTGTGAGTGAGAGGAGACAGCTTTTATAAGGGGGAATTCCTTTATCAAAAGACAAGAAAAAAAATATTCAAGATATCTCTTCCTGCTAAACCTCTTGATATCAAATGAAATTAAGCAGATGGAAGTGGTCTAGCTACCCTTTATCTGCTAGACCAGAGGTTTCCAAGCTTTTTTTCAAAAATAATATCACTCACATTTTTTCAACACAAAACTTAAAACTATAAAACGGCTAAGTTTTTTAGGCCAAACTTTTAATTCAGAAACTGACAATAGAGAAAAGAACGAGTCTTGAAAAATCGATGACAAACAACCAAGCAAGCAAGAAGCACAAAAAGTGTTCCACCAAGGCAAGATGGGCAAATGGACTTGCCATTTACGCCTATCACAGTCAGGTGTTTGTGCCACGTGAAGTGACCAGTCAGCAGTCCAATAAGTTGTCTGCAATGTAGTCTGCTGAGTGAGAGAGAGCAAAAAACCAGATAGACCTTCCGAGATTGAAGGCAACATGAGTTTTGCACACCACCTGGTCCACCCGAACCACTTTGGGAATCACTGTGTCTACCCGTTTTCACTATTAAAATTAAACTCCAACATGAAATACTCAGTCCTATCCCCTTTCCACCATTCAATTTATAATTTATGAGACTGCTAAAATTTAAAATAACCCAATTACAATTTCGTTAAGAAATTTTGGTAATAAATTTTGAAATAGACTGGTGAAACCGGAAACTAGTTTATTAAATTAAGAACAATATAAGTTGAAAAGTAAGACCAAAATGGCATTTTAACAATTATCGTATAAATCACAAAACGCCGACAATTTAAACATTGAATTTCCGATGCAAATATACGAGTTTAAATATTATCGCGCATGGTATTCTTGCAAATCAAATCCCGTTTCACCATACACTTTCATTTAAATTTTGTAGTTTTTATAGCCAGTTTCACGAAAGCAATTTAAAACAATCGTGTTTCACTTAAAACCGGCCCGGTGAAACCGGCAGTTAGTATTCCATCTGTATTAAGTATTTCTAAAAAAAAATTGTTGACGTTGGCTTGCAATTTAAAAATATAATATATTTTAATTAGTATTTTCTAGAACATGGCAATAATAGATTTTAAGGCAGGCTCTGAAGAGTTGAAGAGTCATCGTTGAAGCTGGTTTTCTTCCTTTTCACACACGAGCCAAACGATTTTTGGGACGGTTTCCGCTTTGGCTTTTTCTTATTTCTGAATATCAATTCACGAGCACTTACAATGCACTACGTACTACATATGTATGTGCATTAGGGTGGTCCAAAAATTAATGTAATAAAAAAAGTGAAGTCGGAATTTGTATGCTCTATGCCGAAAAAAATATACTCCCATTTTTTTTTTTTTTTTTTTTGAAATCACAGCTCACAGCGCTCAAATTTTTCCATGTCTTTTACATGGGGAAAAACAACTTTTAGTGGAAATGGTATAGAATTCTTGAAAATCAATATTTTTCGATCGGAGAACTCTGTTTTTCTTCAGGAGATTCACAATAATAATACCAATTTTTTCAACCATTTTTTCATAGTAACTATTTTTTATAGGTCCGCCAAAAACCGCTAGAAAATGCCAGAAAATGCAGTGGGGGGATAAATAAAAAATCTTCAGTATTAAAAAATGAATATTGTTTTGGGAAGTCTTCTGAAGAGAACCAGAATTTTCCGATCGAAAAATATATATTTTCAAGAATTCCATGGAAAACTTCCAGCGCTTTGAGCGACCTCTAAATATTTTTTGATTTCAAAATAAAAAAAATTAGGGTATATTTTTTCGTTATAGACCAATCCTAGGGCGTGAAAGCATTAAAATTCCGACTTTATTTCTTTTGGACCACCTTACTGGGCATATAGCCGTGAGTTATATTTGAAGCCTCATTTAGAATATAAAATAAATTCGAATTTTAATCAAAGCATNGGGTCGAACGTGCTGTGATTTATCGTCGGTCGCCAAAGGCTACAGCGCACAGTGGTTCAAAATTGGCATATTGTGTTCACAATTCAATGGAGAATTCATTTCCAGTTGTGACCGACTTTTGAATTTTTGTTTGTTTGGATTAAATATTTTAGTGCAAAGTGCAGAAAAAGTGGCAATTTTGAAGCAAATCGCTTTCCTATTCCAGTTAATAAATGTTACATAATAGAAACGTGTCGAAAACAATTGTATGGTTCTCCCAAAACGAAAAAAAAAATCAAAAAAAATGTATGTTATACAAAACATTTTCCCCAAAACTCGTTTTTTTTATATAAAATTATGGTATGCAATTTTATAGAGCATTAAATTTTAGTATAATAAAGTGCAAGTGGCAAGTGGCTAAGATTTCGCGCTGATTTTCATAACATTTCAAATTTTTTTTGTGATATTTATTTTTTTTTTGTTTACAATTGCTTTTAACTAGTTTTTATTATGTAACATTTATTAACTGGAACAAAAGAATCGATTTTCTTCAAAAGTGCTACCTTTTCAGCACTTGCACTAAAAAATTTAATAAAAAAAAAAAAAATAAAAATCGGGCTCAACTGGTCTCTTTCTCTAAAATTTTATTAGCTTTCATTTAAAATTAATTGAGTTAAAAATTAAGGCTACGGTGAATTGTGAACACTAATTGCCTGTCTTGAGCCACTGTGCAGCGGCACGACGATAGCACCCGCAGCCAGCCATTAGACGCCAGCTGTTATACAGTCGCTTGACACGCCGTCAAAAGGGTGTGTTATTGAATTTTATTGCTGCATAAATGAAGCAGCCGAAGACAGTATCGAGTATCAATATTGCTAAGATATACTAAATGTGATAGCGGTAATTAAATTTATATTTACAGCCCAAAGGCGTGCGAAACGCGTCCAATGTATACCGACTATGTATGACTTTTTGTTTGAAAATACTACCCGCGTAGGTATGCCAAGGGGACACGCACTAAAAGCTGTACTAAATATATGAAGCGTCTAATGACGAAAACAATAAAGCTGGTATTTATGTTTATAAATGTACACACATACTCGCATACATTTGTGCACATCGATCGATATCCGTCAGTACGATCACGACCTGTATGTATAGCCTTTACACTTCCTTTTCTAATTGTTTGTTTAATTCTAAGAATTTTTAGCTGCAGAAAAATATTTCTCGAAAATGGCGGCAAATGTGCGCTTTGAAAACCAAATCATGTGCGAAGCGTTAGTTCAACGCGTTCACATTCTCACGCCAGTTTAGATGAGTGCTTCCGAGGAACCATAAATGGACAATTGCTTTGTGAGCAAACAACTATTCAATAATCGGCTAGCAATTAAACAATATACATATATTAATTGATAGTGTGAACAAGAGATGAGAAAAATTAGAGATAGAAAAGGAAACATTTTGTTGTACATCTAAGCAAACAGAAAATCGGATTTGATATACACAGGTACATGTGAAAGTATGTATGTATATAGGTACGGAAGCAAAATCACTTATATTTCCCTCCAAAAAATCTTCCGATGTGCACGCTGATGCTCAGAAATCATCACTCCCAGAACAGGCCTGGTATATCCGGCTGAAGCCAGTGTACTACCCTCAGAATACTTTGATGCAGTATTGGGTGCGATAAAGGAGATGAAGTTGAACAAAGTATGCCAAAGAACTCTCTACCCTCGCCACAAGAGATCCGGATACTGACGGTCCTTCGCCGGGTGCATCGACGGCACTGTTTGTGTCTGAGTCGTCTGCAGAGCCTGAGCCAGGTATCACAGTGATCTCTGACACCATTAGCTTTGGTTCTGAAGCTTCAGGACTAACAGAAGTCGGCATGTTGATGCAAGGGGTCGAAATGGACTCTCAAATGCGCTTCATTTACTTTTAACTCCAAGGAGAGGCAAGTCTAGGAAAGAAGCTATAAAAATTGGCACAAAAAAAATTTTCAACGATCACTGTATAGTTGAAACGAGCGCGATCTGAAGAGCAATCACAAACCCATACCAAATTCATAAGGAGTCGATAAAAAAAAAACCACCTCTAGCCGAGTGGCAAGTATCGCAGGGCTGGTTTTTGTTCTGGTTACACTTTGAGAGAGCGGATATCAGCTCGAATGGTGCGTCCCAGGATCTAAATTATCGTTTCGATCCTCACGTTGCTCAGTTGGTCTTCTTCGTACTGTGAAGCAGTAGGAGACCTTAGGCAAGTCAGGCTCATCATCGGGTGTTCTTTCGTTAGGTAGTGTTAATATGAGCTTGTTACTGTACTAAATATTGTTCAGCGTTCGTCAGCCTAAATTTGAAACATATTTATTCATTCACCTGTCAAGCCTGCTTTTAGCATTTGTTGGGGAAGCTGACAGTATATTTATTTGGCTGCCAAAATTGTATTTTCAATAGCCAATGTATTTTACTAAATACTATTCGCAGCTTTATTACAATTAATTTAGAAACGATTCAAACTTTTTCAGACAACCTCAATTTACATCGCATAAGGTAATAAAGATCGCTAATTACACAATGATCGACATACCTATAATTCCACTGAAAATTATTCATAAACAATATAGGCCATTTAGCGCCGCCATAAATTAAATATGATTTAATGTAAATACATCGCATACCAGACACGTACACACCATTCGGAATTTCTCATCTAAATACATTATCTACTACCCCAAAAAAGTGGCCTTTACAAGTTTTAGCGCCTAGAAAGTGACCTTACATGATCACTAATAAAAGCAATATATATATTGAACAGCATTTGTGATTGATATTGATAATATTGAACGGTAATAGCTTGTGTTGATTTGGAAAAAAACGGCAAATAAGGCGAAAAAATTAAATACAATTAAAGCAGTCATAATTAGTCCATTTGCAAAGCGGCAGCGCAGTTGCACATTGACACGCAACGCGGCTCGCCTAGTTTGAGTTTTGAACTTAGTTTTCTACAAACATTTGCCGCGCCAAAACACTTTGATTGATTTACTTTAATGAACAGCAAAAATGTCGCCGTTCGACGATCACTCAGTGGCAAACAGCGAACGAGCGGATCGCCAAACGCGCGTTGATCGCTGATCGGTGATCGCGGATCGCGGATTGCAGCTCATTGTTTAATCAAAAGAGCGACGAAGTTGGTCGGTCTGGCCG
>NW_016179357.1:0-7329 GCF_001687245.7 Rhagoletis zephyria | reverse complement strand
CTCGCCGGTCAACCCGCATATTCTTAGAAGCAAAGGAAAGAAAAAAATAAATTTGTATGCGAAACCTTTAATGTTAGCCAGCAATAAACCCTATTGATACTACCTAAAGCACCCACATGTGCAAGCACAAGCACAGACATGGGGAGATATACATACATAACTGTGAATTCACATACATATACATACAAAAGTGTGCACATGTTTTTGAGTTTGTGTATTTTTGTAGATTCATAGATAGTAGAGCTGCGACACGTAATATTAAGAAAATCGCTTAGATTGGAAAATTCAACGAGGTTTGGATTATTTTCGAAAAATTTTGCCTTCATATTAGGGTGCAACTTTTTTAGCTTTTAGACTGTCGAGCTGTGCTGATGTTCCATCTCACATCAAAAATTCATAGTAAAAAAGATATTTAAGCGTTGTTTAGAAAATATCGGTGAAGCTTTCTCTAATTGTAGAAAGTGAATTTGTCTGTTATTATTTTCACCAACAAAATGTGGATAAGTTTTTGTTTTTTTTTATAATTTACGGCAAAAATAAAATGCTAAACTTAACTGGTACTTATTTGAGCAGAAAGTAACTGCAAATCTTTTTATTTTTATTTTTTCGGCAGTATTTATGAAATTCTTTATGAAATTCGAGTTCTTATCTGGGCTTTCCTAGCCTTTTCTGTGTTTTTTCGGGACCACTCTGAATTTTTCGTTATTTTTTCGGGAATTTACCGCATTTTTCTGCACTCTTTGTGTTACAGTTCTTTCAGCAACTTCTAAGTGTTTTTTTTTTTGGGGGGGAATTTTTCGTATATTTCGAAATTTGTCGCGAGTTATCGGAACTTTATTTAGACTCCTAGTGTTTTAACCTTTAGGATATCTCAGGAACTTTTAGGATTTTACCCGCAATTTTTCGTAGTTTAATTTTTTTATTTCGGGATTTGCCGGGACTCAATAGAGACTATTCGAAATTTTCTGGGACTCTGCTTACCTTTCGAAAGTCTTTGGATTTTTTTAAATTCCTTCAGCTTTATATTTTACCGATGTATAGGAATTTGATGAGCCTTTTTTGCTGTTCTGAATTTGTTTTGGGACTTTTTGTTTCTTCGGAATTTTTTGTGTTTTTATTTTACCGAACGTTTCGGGAGTTGTCGAGACTTTGCGGAGCATTTTTCCGAGACTTCGACTTTTGGAAATCTTTCGTAGTTTATTTTTTAGGATTTATTGGGACTTAATAGACACTTTTCGAATTTTTCCTGGGTATTTTCTTGATGTTTTGAAATTATGCGTGTTTTTTTTAGTGACTCAAACAAGTGACCACGTGTTGATTTTTTTTTTTAATATTCGTAATGTTTCTCGAGCTAAAGTTTTTTTGGTTATTTTTCTATAAAAATACCATTTAAGCTTTAACCAAAAGTACATAAATCAGAATTTTGAACTTTTTGCAAAATTTAGGAAAATTCAAGAATAGCTTTAAAAAAGGTTTATAAACTGAAAAATGTATGAAAACGTCACTTAATAAAGCTGTTTAAACCTACTTTTTTTTGTGAACTGGGACATTAATCTTTAGAATATTTTTTAGTATGCAGTTTTATAGCTTATACAATTTTAGTGTAATGAAATGCAGGATTGCATTGATTTTTGAGGTTTTTTTTTTGATACTGCTTTTACAGTTTTTTATTATAAGAAGTGCAATTCGGCGTTGTTTTTTTTATGCTTATATGGAAAAAAGTTCGAAAATCAAAACCATCAAAAACAAAAAAAAAAATTAACGGGATTTTTTTGCCGTTTGAAACTTACACTTTTGGCTATAAAACTGCCTACCAAAAAACTTTTTAAGATTCAGATTTCAAATTCGAAATTTTGGTGGCAATATGTTGAACTTTCTAAAATTGTTTATAAAGTTTGAAACTGTTATTTATATGGTTTTGGTTAAAGCTTGGACAATATTGCTATAGAAAAATAACAAAAAAACATTATGAATCTTTTGAAAAATCAACACGTGGTCAATTGTTTGAGTCAGAGTACCATATAAAGTTCCAAGGTTTTTTTAGAAACTTTTCGAAAGGTTTCAGGTAAAACGGAGTTCAATAAAAAAAGTTCTGAAATATGAAAGAAAATGTTGAAACCAAAATCGATCACCCTCATGAGAGCGTGCAAATATGCACATTATTCCAACAAAATGTTGCCACAACAGCAACAGCTATGTGTGTACATCAACAGCAGCAGCAGCAGGAAAACAATGATGCTATCGCCAAAGTAACAACAGCAGAGTGGCGAGAAGAAACATCGCAACAAATTGAAATGAAAACGAACGCAAAAATACACAAAAAAGTGAAACCGCTCACACATCGTATGGCTGTTGTGTTGTTGTTTATTCTTTTTTGTTTTTTCTTTTGTAAAATGTTCTTTTTTCATAGCACATGCACAAGCTGCGTTTTAGAGCTTCTATAAACATACATTTGCCTGACGCGACGAGCGTAGAAAAATCGATTTTAAGCAGCGAAAATTTGCCCGCAGTTAAAAAACGTTTTAGATTAAATGTGGCCGATTTGTGATTTGTTGCGGACGCTTGTGAATGCCGTGGTAGCTGTATGCATACAAATGTAGCAAAATGCAGTTATGTTATGGCAAGCACGCTCTTACTACATATATAAACTTATTATTGTAGCTTGTAGTTGCTTGCATATATTGCCTTGGTCTCCGCTGGTTGAACGCATTCGGTTGACCCGCAAAAAAAAAATGTCAAGAGGTCAGCAGTTGTCCTACAACAAACAGTAAAATATTCATCTTTACATACTTATTTGTACATATTTACATATGCACATGTATGCTTGTTGTTGTTGCTCTAATGCCACTGAATAATTGTTTGTTTGCTATTTTTGGCATTGTTATTCGAACAGCTTCTTTTAAAGTTCTATTCCTTATGTGGCTTAAGTTTTTTCTTTCATTTTATTGAAGCGATTGCATTCTCCAATCACTGCTACTGTTTTTTTACAGCAGATTCTTCTTCTTATGTTGCTGCTGCTGCTGCTGCTCCTGCGACTGCGCGCGCATTTATCATTTTGTCAAATTCGACATGCGACGCGCGCATTCAGCTGTCAATGATTATACTGCTGTTAGCGCTAGAACAACAACAACAACAAAACAAAATGTTAAAACCATGGCTTCAATCTACTGTTACCAATATTGTCGTTGTTGTAGTGCTTTGTATTTGCTATTCCTGTCTAAATGCCAGTGCAGCTACTCACTTTCGCTTGCAGCTGTTTTCGTAGCCAACCAAAAGAATGCCGCTCGTAAATTTGCGCAAATAAAAAAAAACCAAGTGATTGAAAGCGTTTCTTAGTTGCTACCACTATGTTCATGCATGTAACTGGAGTTTGTTTTAAGAGTTTGCCCCCTTCCACCCCAAAAACAAATTGAGCAGCAAACATGTCGAAAACCATACTTCCCCTTCCAACCACCCCCACCCACCCATTCGCATTCACCCACAGCTGCTTACGATCTATTTGCTTGTATGTATGTAGATATGTAAGCAATACCGGCATCGTTTGCCTAGAAAATAAAAATGGGAAAAAAGTAAAATTGCAAATTACCACAACCAATTTTGTTGCTTATTGACTCACCCGAATCACTCAGCCATTTACCCATTCACCTATTGACTGACTGACCGGGCAAGCGAGCGAGCGAGCGGGCGAGCGATTGAGCGGCTGCCCGACCGGCGGCAATCAGTTCGAGCGCTCGATCTGCCACTTTGCTATGCATTAGCTCCTTGCCTACAGCCCAACTGACCAAGTCAGCAGGCTCTGTGTCCACTATTTGCCTATATTTCATTTCAAGCTTTTTGTATGTATATATTTTTTTTTGTTTGTTGACTTCTTCGCTTGGCTAGTTGGTTGGATAATTTTGGTTCATTAGGTTAAATTTGTCACGAATGTGACGCGTCGATGGGCAATTTTCGGACAATTGCACTTTTTTGTGACTTCAAACCTGTGTAGTGTTTGTGTTTTTGTATACGTTTTTTTTTCCTTTTTTTGTGTTTGCAAGCCATTTCTAAATATGTGACGGTGCAAAAGTTCGCACTGCCTAGGAAATGTTGCAATACTTTTTATAAGTTTGGCCAAATTAATATTGCAACATTTTATTAGTTATATCAAATGGATTTCAGTGTGTAGTCGCAAGAGCATCAAGCTCTACATAAGAATGGATGGGTCGACAGCGCAATTTTAAATAATTCGCAGATATCCATATAATGTGCTGATGGGGACTCAAAACGTTTGCGCGAGTATGTGGAAAAATTTTCGAAGAAAACCAAATTTTTTAGTATAAAATTTAGACTAGTGGTTCATATATTGGTTACTTTTTTATTATTTTTTTATTGACAGTAAGAGCACTTTCCCACTGGAAATTGAAGTCAGTGCCATATCTCCTCGGAACGAAACGAATGCCTTTACGCTTGAACAACGTTGCGAAATAGTGCAAACTTAATGGACAGTGATTTTGTTCATGAAATCATCTTTTCTAACAAAGCTAATTTTCTTCTCGGTGGCTATGCTAGCAAGCAAAACTTTCGCATCTGGGCATCGGCAATGCATTCTCAGAGAGTGATAGGTTGTTGAGGATTTTGGAGCGGCGGCCCATTTCGCTTTGAAAATGTTGCTTGAAACGGCATTTCGATCAACGGTGAGCGTTACAGAGGCATGACAAAGGATTTTTTTCGGCTAGAAATTGAGGACATGGACTTGGAAGATCTTCGATTTCAGCACTATGGCACGCCATGCCATACCTTCCTTATCAAAATCGATCCTTTGCGCACCAAGTTCGGTGATTGTGTTATCAGTCGTTTCGGGGATGTTAATTGGCGAAAAGTCAGGGCAGTATTTATTACTAAACCATGAAAAGATTATTATGCGCTGGCAAAAAGCTTCAGACCAATCAGCCTGACATTCTTCATGCTGAAAAGTGTGGAGTGCACGGTCGCGAAGAACATTAGATAAAGGGTTTTGGTAAATAGCCGCCTTAGTATCCATCAACACGCATACCAAAGCGGAAAGTCCTACGCATCAGCTCTACATGACGATCGAGGTAGGGCTGGCAGCAGGTGAGTACACAATGGGAGCCTTTGCTGATATTGAGGGGGCGTTTCACAACGCTACCTTTGACTCTATGTGCTTTGTGGCCAGAAGGCTAGCAGTATACGAAACCATCATAAGGTGGATTTTCTTCATGGTATGAGGTCTTGCTATTGAGGAAAAGAGGATTGGAAGGACTAAACCAGTGCTTAGAGGCGTAAAACCTTAGTCTTTCCGTGGATGTGAAATATCTAGGGTAACTTTAGATATGAAACCGACATTGAAAACTCACGCCAAGCTGAAGGTAGATCGAGAAATAAAAATTTTCGAAAAGTGTCTACGAGACCGGCTATGGTATTCTGGATATACAAAGTTTTAGTTAAGCCAATCGTAACGTACTCTGCTGTAGCATGGGGGCGCAGAACCATGGTTAAAATCACGATTCCTGTGATTAACAGGCTACTAAAGAGCGTGTGTTTAGGCATTACGGGCATCATGAGTACAAAGCCAGGACCGGATCTTTATGCTTTGCTGGATTTGCAACCTCTGGAGTTAGCAATCCAAGAGTTGGCAATCAAAACGTTGACTGCACCGTTTTGGTCTGTTAAGCAGGACGATCGGAGTTCTGGGCAGAGATAGTTGTTCAGAAGCTTGTCAGAGTAATGACCTTTATTTTTGGCTGCTGATCACAGACTGATCCCTGGAGTCTACTTTGGAAGAAAGTACGTCGTTAGATTTCCTACAAGGGAACAGTGGAGAGATCCAGACACTATTTTTGGAAGCTCTGCGAAAACTTTCTATACCGATGGCTCAAAGGCTGAAAGTGGTACTGGAGCTGGATGGCATCTGGACGGTAACTTGAGATGTTTTTTATGGCTTTGGCTGCAATGGTGGCTTTTCAATTCGAATCTTTGCAAAACTAAAAGTGGCAAACTAAAAAATTGGCGAAAGGTGACGCAGACATAAAATCAGGTCAATGCGGTGATAGCAAAGCTGCTCTAAAGACCTTGAAAACCGCTCACATCGCTTCGAAGAGGGTCCCGGAATGTAAATTGGGGCTGAACTGCATTACAAAGTGGAATGAGCTTGAACTTGTGTGGATGCCAGGACACTACGGTTTCCAAGGCAACGAATTGACTGATGAATTATCGAACTGCGGTTCTAGGGAACCTCCAATGAGACCGGAGCCAATTTTAGGGTCAAGCATAACGGAAACGATCGGGTACATCATGGATTTCATAAACAAAAGTCATAAGAGCCGTTGGTGCGGTATTGAGACCTGCAAAATAACCCAAGGGCTTCTGGAATAGACCTGACTGAGTGGTAGCAAAATTCCTTCTCAGACAAAGAAGAAGTGATCTACGAGCTCTGATAGGCCTAATTACGGGGCACTATCGAAAAGCCGCTTAGTAATCCTATTTTTTGCTGTTAGACTACTACAGCGCTTTCCAAGCATAGCTTTGGCTTATCAGTCTCCGTCTTAACCTGCCTTCAATAATTATAAACTCTGATAGCCAAGCAGCTATCAAGTCATTGGGCCGCTGCGAAATCTCCTCGATATTGGCGAGATAATGCAGGAAAGTCCTTAATAAACGGGTGCAATTTCATAGAGACACACAAGCCGGTCATTGATCACAATTTGGTTCCCTTCTAAATTGTGTACTAAGGATCGGACCAAGAAGCTCTGTATGATGATACATTAAGAAAGCGTTTTCCTATTAATCGGAATGTTTTCCGTTTTTTCGTCGAAGAGGACGCTATTTTTACCAAATTTTCACGAGTAATGAATGGCAGTTATCAGCCGCCGGTCAAGACAAGAAAAAAAAACTATTCGACAGAATTCTGAAATTGATAAGGGGTATAGGTTATTGTTCGAGGAATAAAAAAACATCGAACAAATTTTACAGAAAATTGCTTTAGAGAAGGCAATCGGGAAAACTTCATTAGAAAATGAAGAAGAATACGAATTCGAGATTGAAATTGAGGATGAATTGGATGATGACTTGATCGAATCTTTTAAGGAAAATTTGAACACAAAAACTTCTAACGAGCCTCAAAAAGTTTCCAATTCCTGGAAGTTATATCGACTCTGTGCGAAAATTAAGTCTGAAATAAGTACCACGGGCCCACGGTAGTTTTGTCAGTGAAAGTTACTTACTTATTTATAATTGATTTCCTCTTAATAAGTGGTAATTAGGAAACGACTGCATATATGTATATATATGTACATATCTTTGTACTTTAGCTGAATTTATTTCTATCGAAAT
>NW_016179355.1:7075-7337 GCF_001687245.7 Rhagoletis zephyria | reverse complement strand
GTATTCGAGAGAAAGATCTTACGGAAGATTCACAGACTTCTGCGCGTGGACATTGCTTAACGCGTACATCTCTGGATCAGTAATCTGCTTATCCTTCCAAAATGTTAGAACGTTAGCGTCACTTCTTAGGAATGGAAGCTGCGGATTTTTAATTTTTGTATGTAAATCGGTAGCAGTACTGATAAGTCCGCGTCAAAAGGCTGTTTCAATGCAACTAACATTTATTAAATCTAAACCATAAGCATAAGCTTAAAGCTAAGTC
>NW_016179355.1:6642-6920 GCF_001687245.7 Rhagoletis zephyria | reverse complement strand
TGTTGTCTCTGTATAGTTTTTACCTGCAGGTAGGTAAAAGTCGGTGATTTTTGTCCTGGTGGTACTTTGTGGTGTGTTCGGACCATGCCTGTTGTTTTGTTGTAATTTTCCTTTTTCTCGTAAATTAATTTTAAGGGTTCAAATATAACATCGATGTGGTATTTGTTTGTTCGTTTATTATTTTGCCGTCGAAGGTTTTTAGTTTGTATATTTCCATATTTTCTAGTACGTTTAGTCGTTGGCCTTTATGTTGTACATGCAGTAGTTTCGCTGACTTT
>NW_016179355.1:5209-6604 GCF_001687245.7 Rhagoletis zephyria | reverse complement strand
TTTTTGTTATAGTCCCTTATATGTTCGCGAAATCTTGTTTTTATTTTCCGTCCTGTTTGACCTATATAACTATGCTGGCATTTGCAAGTTAGTTTATACACTCCTTGTTTATCCAATGGGTCTTCTTGATTTGTGGTGTTCCGTAGTATCCGTCGTACGTTGTTATTTGTTCTGAATGATGTGCGAACGTTGTGTTTCTGGAACAGCTTTGCTAGTTTGTACGTTGACTTTCCAGTATAGGTTAATACCGCCCAATTTGTGTCATTGTTTTTTCTTTGTTTTGCTTTCTGTTTTTGTGCTCCCTTCGGATTTCCTCTACCAGATCTCTCTTGTATCCGTTATTAGCCGCTATGCCATATATTGCGTTCAGTTCGTTTTTGTGTCCTTCTTTTGTTGTTGGTGTTTGCTCAATTCTATTGATCATTTGTCTAAAGGCGGCTTTTTTATGCTGATGAGGGTGGTTCGAAGTATTATGTATTATTGTATCTGTGGCTGTGGGCTTCCTAAAAATTTCATATTGCAGACTACTGGTATTTTTATTTATTTTGATCGTCAGATCTAAGANAATTCTATTGATCATTTGTCTAAAGGCGGCTTTTTTATGCTGATGAGGGTGGTTCGAAGTATTATGTATTATTGTATCTGTGGCTGTGGGCTTCCTAAAAATTTCATATTGCAGACTACTGGTGTTTTTATTTACTTTGATCGTCAGATCTAAGTAATTTAGCTTTCCTTCCATTTCTTGTTCCATTGTGAACTTTATGTTGCTGTGCTGTTTGTTGAGGTATTCCAATATCTGTTCTTCATTTTCCTTTGTTATAAGACATATGATGTCATCAACGTATCTGGCGTAGAACGTCGCTCCTATTTGTGACGTAAGATACTCCATGTACCTTTCTTCCAAATTCTGCATGAATACCTCCATAAGAATCGCCGATGTGGGGTTGCCCATGCCTAGCCCGTTTGTTTGCATGTATACGTTGTTATTAAATTTAAAGTAGTTTTGACGCAACGTCGTTCTGAGTGCGTTAGTTATCTCCACGGCGATTTCTCTGTTTCTTGTTTTTTCTGTCAGTATTTTGAATAGGATATCTATTGTTTCCGTTATGGGTATCGATGGGTATAGATTTTTTATGTCGAATGATACCAGCTTAGTATCCAACGTGATAACTGAGTCTTTTAATTTTTCAATCAATTCCGTTGTACTAGATATTGAGTACTTATTGGGCAATCCAAGGTTATCCTTTAGGAAAAATCAACCAACACCAACACACAAATAACAGTTGTTACATACATATACATATATGTAAAAGATAAATTGCTGAATTCATTGGAGTATGTACATATGTTATTTCACAGTAATTCAATGTTAATGTACATCTATATATTTTCTAA
>NW_016179355.1:0-5199 GCF_001687245.7 Rhagoletis zephyria | reverse complement strand
TTGATAAGTCCGCGTCAAAAGGCTGTTTCAATGCAACTAACATTTATTAAATCTAAACCATAAGCATAAGCTTAAAGCTAAGTCAACTAAATACTAATAACAGAGTTGTTACATACATATATATGTAAAAGATAAGTTGCTGAATTCATTGGAGTATGTACATATGTTATTTCACAGTAATTCAATGTTAATGTACATCTATATATTTTCTAAGATTAGGGTATTAAAGNGGTATCGATGGGTATAGATTTTTTATGTCGAATGATACCAGCTTAGTATCCAACGTGATAACTGAGTCTTTTAATTTTTCAATCAATTCCGTTGTACTAGATATTGAGTACTTATTGGGCAATCCAAGGTTATCCTTTAGGAAAAATCAACCAACACCTACACACAAATAACNCAACTAAATACTAATAACAGAGTTGTTACATACATATATATGTAAAAGATAAGTTGCTGAATTCATTGGAGTATGTACATATGTTATTTCACAGTAATTCAATGTTAATGTACATCTATATATTTTCTAATATTAGGGTATTAAAGTTGTGAACATTAATAAGCTGATGTTAAATATATATCATTTCTCCACTCTCTATTTTCGAAAATCCTCAACCATAAAACGATCAACCGGATTTCGGTTGCGCTCACTTCTGCGAAGTGGTTCAGCTGCAGGCGATTCATGAAGAGAGATGTTCTGCTCCGCAATGTTACGCTCAGCGGGATTAACAGCGCAAGACGAATGTTTATGTACAGTGGCGTCGAAAAAAGGTTGCGCTGTGGGACGATCTTCGTTTCTTTCCTTGAGTTGGTTTTGGTGTCGTTTTTGATAGCCCATCGGGGAATAAACGATGTACGTCATTTTGCCCAGAACTCTGTCGATGCAACCTTATATCCACTTAAGGCCGCCAGCATAATTCCGCATGTAAACCAATTGCGAGGGTTTAAATTTTGCGTTGGCCTTTTTGTTCGGTTTACTCTGAGTGATTGGCAGTGCTTGCGATAGCAACGTGCGAACGGCGCGACCATGCAATAGTTGTGCAGGTGTCTTAACTTCAGCGTTGGGCATTGAACGATACGTCGAACGGTATTTTATCAAAGCAGCTGGAATCGACAAGCCATCTTGCAAATTCTTGACCATTGCCGTTTTGAAAGTGCGAACAAAGCGTTCAGCTAATCCGTTTGATGCCGGGTGAAAAGGTGCTGATGTGACATGTTTTATTCCATTTTTAGCGCAAAATTGTTTGAAGAGGTCGGCTGTCAGTTGCGGCCCATTGTCACTGACCAGCGTCTCGGGAAGCCCTTCAATAGCGAATATGGCGGATAGAGCCATAAGGGTATCTGTCGTCGTCGTTGTTTTCAGCTGTGTCACATAGGGATATTGCCAGTATGCATCAACACATACTAGCCACATATGATTAAATACAGGCCCCGCGAAGTCAATGTGCACACGCTCCCATGGTCGTGCGGCCTCCGGCCAGTTGCTGAATTCGCAAGCAGGATTCGATGAGTTCGTTTTGCAGATTTCACAGTCTTTAGCGAGGTTCTTGACGCGGACTTATCAACTGGCGACGAGATTTTTAAATAAGCAACCCGTACGTGTCATATAAAAGTTATTCTCGGTTTTATTTTATAATTAATAATGCCGGACGAAAAACCGCCTNCCCATTGTCACTGACCAGCGTCTCGGGAAGCCCTTCAATAGCGAATATGGCGGATAGAGCCATAAGGGTATCTGTCGTCGTCGTTGTTTTCAGCTGTGTCACATAGGGATATTGCCAGTATGCATCAACACATACTAGCCACATATGATTAAATACAGGCCCCGCGAAGTCAATGTGCACACGCTCCCATGGTCGTGCGGCCTCCGGCCAGTTGCTGAATTCGCAAGCAGGATTCGATGAGTTCGTTTTGCAGATTTCACAGTCTTTAGCGAGGTTCNAGGTGCTGATGTGACATGTTTTATTCCATTTTTAGCGCAAAATTGTTGTCTTTTTTAAAAGACAAAGCTGTAGGAGAAGGTTCCATGGTGACATNAACCGCCTGTTAATAACAATGCGTTTTTCAAGCAACTCCTCGAGCAACAGCAAAATTTTACACAGAAAATGTTTGAAGCGCAAAAAGCATGGATGGAGTCTTTTTTAAAAGACAAAGCTGTAGGAGAAGGTTCCATGGTGACATCACTCCACGCATTCAATAAAGAGCTCCAAAGGTGGGACTCATATTTGGAGCAGCTAAGCCAACACTTTATCGCTTATGAAGACAGAAAAAAATAAGTCCTTCTTCTTATCGTGGACGGGCAGCGACACTTTTGAACTGTTAAAAAAATTATTCGGCAGTCATGACTTGCAAAACCACAGCTATGCAGAGCTAACGGAAAAATTATCAGAACATTTTTTTTATTTCTGCACGCTACAACTTTAATAGATGTAGTATGAAGCCAAATCAAAGCTACAAGGAGTGGGTCGCTGATTTGCGGGGCATAGCAAGGGAATGCAACTTTTTGTGCAGAAGCGGTAACTGCAGTTATGAGTACGTAGATGAGATGATACGTGACATGATAATATTACATAGAGAGCACGACANCAGTGTTGCCACTTTGTGAGTAATTCCTCAAAACGTGAGGAATTTCGGGTGCGCTTGAGTATTTTTTGAGGATTTTTATTTTGAGGAATTTTCTCTCGATATAAGTATTTGCAGATAACAAATGCGGCCATGTTTAACACAAGAGAAATGTTAAATCGCTCTGCAAATTTTTGAACAAAAAGCTTTCCGAAGTTTTATAAAAAGCGAAATACACCTCCCAAGTGGCTTGTCAAACATTCTTCAAACCTACTTTTCCCATTTCGCCATACACCATGCAAACATGACTTGTTCAAGCGAAGAATTTTAGTTTTCTTCCGGTTCACAATGTAAATGGGTTTTGTTTTCTTCAATAGTCGCGCTTCTTNGAATTTTAGTTTTCTTCCGGTTCACAATGTAAAAGGGTTTTGTTTTCTTCAATAGTGGTATTCGCGCTTCTTTGTATTCGCTGTATCCTGCGTAAGTGTAACTGGACGAGCGTGTGGTTGATGTTGCATGTGTATTTGATGTACCGCTAGCAACAACAAATCACACGCTCATGCAGTTACGATTACACAACATACAACGAATACCCATAAGAGCGAATTCCCCTAATCTTTCTCTCTCGCGTCCTCATTACGTTGCGAATGAGGCGATTTTATCATACACAACGTAAGCGGTTTGATCAAACGTCAACATGGTGGCTTGTCAAACCTTCAAACACCCCCATATACTACATAAATAGCTTTAAGGAAAGGGATATTTCGCTTGGTTTGTCAAGCCGCTTGTGTGGTGTTTTTCGCTCTTAAGCACATCTGCATTTACTGCTAAATATTCAGAATGTTATCGATAATTTTTTTCATTCCATCGTTATATTTTCAACTTATTTTAAACTTGCAAAATGTCGGTAACGAATGGAGAGAACACGCATTGTTCGATCATAAGGATATCTATATATATAATACGCGGAGGAATTTTTTGTGCAGCATAAAAGATCTGCACCGTTCGTTCGATTTTCGAAAATGGGGTGTCAAATTAAAGCGCTTGGCCTGTAGATGTGCAATAAGGTTGCCACCTGTTAAATAATTAAACTCAAGTTATTTACTAATCAATGCCCTCAGATCCGCACCGTCTTTTCGATTTCCAAAAGTGAGGTACCAAATTAAAGGGCTTAGGGTGTGGATGTTCAAGAAGGTTTTACCTTTTCGAAAAAAGTTGCCACCTATTAAGAAATTAAGCTCAAGTTAATAAAAAAATTAAATCAATTATTAAATATGGGTATCAATCGAAATGGTTTTGAAAAGGCTTTAGAACTTAAATACGTATAGGAGGGTTGCCACATGTTATAAAAAATTTATTCAATTTTAATTAAAGGAATTAGGTAAGTGAATAAGGTATGGGTGTCATACAAAAGAGGTTTAAGAAATGAAAAGCTTCAAGAAATACTTAGTTCGACAATTTATAACATTTTTGATATGTTTGAGGGTGGCCCCAGCTTAAAGGGCTAAACTAATGAATGGTTATCAATGGAAATGGGTTTAAAATCCTTTATTTAAGAACAATATTTAGGAGGATTGCCACGTGTTTAAAAAATAAATTTCCACCTAATTCATCAGTTACATGAAATATTTATAACAATGTCGGACGAAAAATATTTAAGGAAATTTTAGTTCGAAAATAATTTTTAAGAGGGTTGCCGTCTGTTTTGAAAGTGGTATTTAGTTTAATTATACATAACTTACATGAAATTTTAAAATATGGTTATCAAAAGAACGAGTGTTAGGAAATCATTAAGTTGAACATTTTTTGTTTTTTTTTTGTTGAAAAAATTAAGCTCAAATTATTTAATAAGTTAAATGGATTGTCAAAAGACGGGTATCAATCGAAATGGGTTTGAAAATAATATGTTTCTATACTGTATTTAGGAGAGTTGCCATGTGCTTAAAAAAAAATTAATTCAACTTAATTCATCAGTTAATTGAAATATGTATAACAATGCCAGGCGAAAAATTTTAGTTTGAAAATACCTTTAAAGGGGTTGACAAATGTTTGAAAGTCGAATTTGTTTTACTTATACGAAAGATACATAAATGAAATATCGAAACATATTTTTATAATATTTTTAATAAGAGTTGCCATTTTTTTAATTAGAGTTGATAATATTTTTAATTAGATTGCCATCTATTTTTTTGAAGGTCATCACATCTGCACCGTTATTTCGAATTCCCAAAATGAGAAGTCAAATTAAAGAACTGGAATTCTACATAGATGTGCACATGTTTTATTTTTTGAAGTTACAGGGAGATTTGAAATTTGATGAAATGAAAACCGACACCATGCGAGACCTCTCATCACTGAGAAATGGTTTAGATTAATCATTAGGAATATTTTTAGAGGTTTTTGAATAGGGTGTCACCTGTTTAAAAAATTTAATTAAATGTTGGCGTTTTGACGCCATCCGGGTTCACTAGTAACAAATTATATATCATTAGAAAGGTATTTTGATGCTGATGTGCAGACAATTTTTAAAATTTCAAATTAGTTTAACATAGAGCGAAAAAAGCAATTCAAAAGTGACACCAATACTAATGCCGTACACGTACATGGTTGGGGCGGAAATGCCTCCTAAATGTA